>NW_026699624.1:0-113083 GCF_030435755.1 Ochotona princeps
TCCTTCTTCAATATGCCCTTCAGCAACATGCAGTGGTTCCTTGATTGAATTAGCTCTCACACCAATATTTGCGTCTAGAGCCTTTGCATTGAGGGCTATCTGAAAACGGCTGTGGCGCTGAAGTTGCCTGTGAATGTGGAGTTGGTGGCATGTGAAAACCCGCATGTGGAGCATTCGTTTGTGTGGGATGCTCTACTAGATTCATTCCTAGATAATGCACTCAAAGGGCACTAAGCATAGAGTGTGAAAACTGAGTTTCCTTGAGAGCTGCTTGGAAGCCTGATGGTGTGTGAAGTTAGTGAGCCAAATGGAGTTGTTCTCCACAAGAACCACTCGGCTGATCCTTCTTCAATATGCCCTTCACCAACATGCAGTGTTTCCTTGATTGAATTAGCTCTCACACCAATATTTGCGTCTAGAGCCTTTGCATTGAGGGCTATCTGAAAACGGCTGTGGCGCTGAAGTTGCCTGTGAATGTGGAGTTGGTGGCATGTGAAACCCGCATGTGGAGCATTCGTTTGTGTGGGATGCTCACCAAGCTTCATTTCAGTCCTAGGCACTCAAAGGGCACTAAGCATAGAGTGTGAAAACTGAGTTTCCTTGAGAGCTGCTTGGAAGCCTGATGGTGTGTGAAGTTAGTGAGCCAAATGGAGTTGTTCTCCCACAAGAACCACTCGGCTGATCCTTCTTCAATATGCCCGTCACCAAGATGCCAGTGTTTCCTTGATTGAATTAGCTCTCACACCAATATTTGCGTCTAGAGCCTTTGCATTGAGGGCTATCTGAAAACGGCTGTGGCGCTGAAGTTGCCTGTGAATGTGGAGTTGGTGGCATGTGAAACCGCATGTGGAGCATTCGTTTGTGTGGGAGATGCTCTACCAGGTTGATTCCTAGATAATGCAGTGAAAGGGCACTAAGCATAGAGTGTGAAAACTGAGTTTCCTTGAGAGCTGATTGGAAGCCTGATGGTGTGTGAAGTTAGTGAGCCAAATTGGAGTTGTTCTCCCACAAGAACCACTCGGCTGATCCTTCTTCAATATGCCCTTCAGCAAGATGCAGTGTTCCTTGATTGAATTAGCTCTCACACCAATATTTGCGTCTAGAGCCTTGCATTGAGGGCTATCTGAAAACGGCTGTGGCGCTGAAGTTGCCTGTGAATGTGGAGTTGGTGGCATGTGAAACCCGCATGTGGAGCATTCGTTTGTGTGGGATGCTCACCAAGCTTCATTTCAGTCCTAGGCACTCAAAGGGCACTAAGCATAGAGTGTGAAAACTGAGTTTCCTTGAGAGCTGCTTGGAAGCCTGATGGTGTGTGAAGTTAGTGAGCCAAATGGAGTTGTTCTCCACAAGAACCACTCGGCTGATCCTTCTTCAATATGCCCTTCACCAACATGCAGTGTTTCCTTGATTGAATTAGCTCTCACACCAATATTTGCGTCTAGAGCCTTTGCATTGAGGGCTATCTGAAAACGGCTGTGGCGCTGAAGTTGCCTGTGAATGTGGAGTTGGTGGCATGTGAAACCCGCATGTGGAGCATTCGTTTGGTGTGGATGCTCTACCAGGTTCATTCCTAGATAATGCAGTGAAAGGGCACTAAGCATAGAGTGTGAAAACTGAGTTTCCTTGAGAGCTGCTTGGAAGCCTGATGGTGTGTGAAGTTAGTGAGCCAAATGGAGTTGTTCTCCCACAAGAACCACTCGGCTGATCCTTCTTCAATATGCCCTTCAGCAACATGCAGTGTTTCCTTGATTGAATTAGCTCTCACACCAATATTTGCGTCTAGAGCTTTGCATTGAGGGCTATCTGAAAACGGCTGTGGCGCTGAAGTTGCCTGTGAATGTGGAGTTGGTGGCATGTGAAACCCGCATGTGGAGCATTCTTCTGTGTGGGATGCTCACCAAGCTTCATTTCAGTCCTAGGCACTCAAAGGGCACTAAGCATAGAGTGTGAAAACTGAGTTTCCTTGAGAGCTGCTTGGAAGCCTGATGGTGTGTGAAGTTAGTGAGCCAAATGGAGTTGTTCTCCCACAAGAACCACTCGGCTGATCCTTCTTCAATATGCCCTTCAGCAAGATGCAGTGTTTCCTTGATTGAATTAGCCTCACACCAATATTTGCGTCTAGAGCCTTTGCATTGAGGGCTATCTGAAAACGGCTGTGGCGCTGAAGTTGCTGTGAATGTGGAGTTGGTGGCATGTGAAACCCGCATGTGGAGCATTCGTTTGTGTGGGATGCTCTACCAGGTTCATTCCTAGATAATGCAGTGAAAGGGCACTAAGCATAGAGTGTGAAAACTGAGTTTCCTTGAGAGCTGCTTGAAGCCTGATGGTGTGTGAAGTTAGTGAGCTAAATGGAGTTGTTCTCCCACAAGAACCACTCGGCTGATCCTTCTTCAATATGCCCTTAGCAAGATGCAGTGTTTCCTTGATTGAATTAGCTCTCACACCAATATTTGCGTCTAGAGCCTTTGCATTGAGGGCTATCTGAAAACGGCTGTGGCGCTGAAGTTGCCTGTGAATGTGGAGTTGGTGGCATGTGAAACCCGCATGTGGAGCATTCGTTTGTGTGGGATGCTCACCAAGCTCATTTTAGTCCTAGGCACTCAAGGGCACTAAGCATAGAGTGTGAAAACTGAGTTTCCTTGAGAGCTGCTTGGAAGCCTGATGGTGTGTGAAGTTAGTGAGCCAAATGGAGTTGTTCTCCCACAAGAACCACTCGGCTGATCCTTCTTCAATATGCCCTTCACCAACATGCAGTGTTTCCTTGATTGAATTAGCTCTCACACCAATATTTGCGTCTAGAGCCTTTGCATTGAGGGCTATCTGAAAACGGCTGTGGCGCTGAAGTTGCCTGTGAATGTGAGTTGGTGGCATGTGAAACCCGCATGTGGAGCATTCGTTTGTGTGGATCTCTACCAGGTTCATTCCTAGATAATGCAGTGAAAGGGCACTAAGCATAGAGTGTGAAAACTGAGTTTCCTTGAGAGCTGCTTGGAAGCCTGATGGTGTGTGAAGTTAGTGAGCCAAATGGAGTTGTTCTCCCACAAGAACCACTCGGCTGATCCTTCTTCAATATGCCCTTCACCAACATGCAGTGTTTCCTTGATTGAATTAGCTCTCACACCAATATTTGCGTCTAGAGCCTTTGCATATTGGAGGGCTATCTGAAAACGGCTGTGGCGCTGAAGTTGCCTGGTCGTGAATGTGGAGTTGGTGGCATGTGAAACCCGCATGTGGAGCATTCGTTTGTGTGGGATGCTCACCAAGCTTCATTTCAGTCCTAGGCACTCAAAGGGCACTAAGCATAGAGTGTGAAAACTGAGTTTCCTTGAGAGCTGCTTGGAAGCCTGATGGTTGTGTGAAGTTAGTGAGCCAAATGGAGTTGTTCTCCCACAAGAACCACTCGGCTGATCCTTCTTCAATATGCCCGTCACCAACATGCAGTGTTTCCTTGATTGAATTAGCTCTCACCCAATATTTGCGTCTAGAGCCTTTGCATTGAGGGTTATCTGAAAACGGCTGTGGCGCTGAAGTTGCCTGTGAATGTGGAGTTGGTGGCATGTGAAACCCGTCTGTGGAGCATTCGTTTGTGTGGGATGCTCTACCAGGTTTACTCCTAGATAATGCACTCAAAGGGCACTAAGCATAGAGTGCAAAACTGAGTTTCTTGAGAGCTGCTTGGAAGCCTGATGGTGTGTGAAGTTAGTGAGCCAATGGAGTTGTTCTCCCACAAGAACCACTCGGCTGATCCTTCTTCAATATGCCCTTCAGCAACATGCAGTGTTTCCTTGATTGAATAGCTCTCACACCAATATTTGCGTCTAGAGCCTTTGCATTGAGGGCTATCTGAAAACGGCTGTGGCGCTGAAGTTGCCTGTGAATGTGGAGTTGGTGGCATGTGAAACCCGCATGTGGAGCATTCGTTTGTGTGGGATGCTCACCAAGCTTCATTTCAGTCCTAGGCACTCAAAGGGCACTAAGCATAGAGTGTGAAAACTGAGTTTCCTTGAGAGCTGCTTGGAAGCCTGATGTGTGTGTGAAGTTAGTGAGCCAAATGGAGTTGTTCTCCCACAAGAACCACTCGGCTGATCCTTCTTCAATATGCCCTTTAGCAAGATGCAGTGTTTCCTTGATTGAATTAGCTCTCACACCAATATTTGCCGTCTAGAGCCTTTGCATTGAGGGCTATCTGAAAACGGCTGTGGCGCTGAAGTTGCCTGTGAATGTGGAGTTGGTGGCATGTGAAACCCGCATGTGGAGCATTCGTTTGTGTGGATGCTCTACCAGGTTCATTCCTAGATAATGCAGTGAAAGGGCACTAAGCATAGAGTGTGAAAACTGAGTTTCCTTGAGAGCTGATTGAAGCCTGATGGTGTGTGAAGTTAGTGAGCCAAATGGAGTTGTTCTCCCACAAGAACCACTCGGCTGATCCTTCTTCAATATGCCCTTCAGCAAGATGCAGTGTTTCCTTGATTGAATTAGCTCTCACACCAATATTTGCGTCTAGAGCCTTTGCATTGAGGGCTATCTGAAAACGGCTGTGGCGCTGAATTTGCCTGTGAATGTGGAGTTGGTGGCATGTGAAACCCGCATGTGGAGCATTCGTTTGTGTGGGATGCTCACCAAGCTTCATTTCAGTCCTAGGCACTCAAAGGGCACTAAGCATAGAGTGTGAAAACTGAGTTTCCTGAGAGCTGCTTGGAAGCCTGATGGTGTGGTGAAGTTAGTGAGCCAAATGGAGTTGTTCTCCCACAAGAACCACTCGGCTGATCCTTCTTCAATATGCCCTTCACCAACATGCAGTGTTTCCTTGATTGAATTAGCTCTCACACCAATATTTGCGTCTAGAGCCTTTGCATTGAGGGCTATCTGAAAACGGCTTGTGGCGCCTGAAGTTGCCTGTGAATGTGGAGTTGGGTGGCATGTGAAACCCGCATGTGGAGCATTCGTTTGTGTGGGATGCTCACCAAGCTTCATTTCAGTCCTAGGCACTCAAAGGGCACTAAGCATAGAGTGTGAAAACTGAGTTTCCTTGAGAGCTGCTTGGAAGCCTGATGGTGTGTGAAGTTAGTGAGCCAAATGGAGTTGTTCTCCCACAAGAACCACTCGCTGATCCTTCTTCAATATGCCTTTAGCAAGATGCAGTGTTTCCTTGATTGAATTAGCTCTCACACCAATATTTGCGTCTAGAGCCTTTGCATTGAGGGCTATCTGAAAACGGCTGTGGCGCTGAAGTTGCCTGGTGAATGTGGGAGTTGGTGGCATGTGAAACCCGCATGTGGAGCATTCGTTTGTGTGGGATGCTCTACCAGGTTCATTCCTAGATAATGCAGTGAAAGGGCACTAAGCATAGAGTGTGAAAACTGAGTTTCCTTGAGAGCTGATTGGAAGCCTGATGGTGTGTGAAGTTAGTGAGCCAAATGGAGTTGTTCTCCCACAAGAACCACTCGGCTGATCCTTCTTCAATATGCCCTTCAGCAAGATGCAGTGTTTCCTTGATTGAATTAGCTCTCACACCAATATTTGCGTCTAGAGCCTTTGCATTGAGGGCTATCTGAAAACGGCTGTGGCGCTGATTTGCCTGTGAATGTGGAGTTGGTGGCATGTGAAACCCGCATGTGGAGCATTCGTTTGTGTGGGATGCTCACCAAGCTTCATTTCAGTCCTAGGCACTCCAAAGGGCACTAAGCATAGAGTGTGAAAACTGAGTTTCCTTGAGAGCTGCTTGGAAGCCTGATGGTGTGTGAAGTTAGTGAGCCAAATGGAGTTGTTCTCCCACAAGAACCACCTCGGCTGATCCTTCTTCATATGCCCTTCACCAACATGCAGTGTTTCCTTGATTGAATTAGCTCTCACACCATATTTGCGTCTAGAGCCTTTGCATGAGGGGCTATCTGAAAACGGCTGGTGGCGCTGAAGTTGCCTGTGAATGTGGAGTGGTGGCATGTGAAACCCGCATGTGGAGCATTCGTTTGTGTGGGATGCTCTACCAGGTCATTCCTAGATAATGCAGTGAAAGGGCACTAAGCATAGAGTGTGAAAACTGAGTTTCCTTGAGAGCTGCTTGGAAGCCTGATGGTGTGTGAAGTTAGTGAGCCAAATGAGTTGTTCTCCCACAAGAACCACTCGGCTGATCCTTCTTCAATATGCCCTTCAGCAACATGCAGTGTTTCCTTGATTGAATTAGCTCTCACACCAATATTTGCGTCTAGAGCCTTTGCATTGAGGGCTATCTGAAAACGGCTGTGGCGCTGAAGTTGCCTGTGAATGTGGAGTTGGTGGCATGTGAAACCCGCATGTGGAGCATTCTTCTGTGTGGGATGCTCACCAAGCTTCATTTCAGTCCTAGGCACTCAAAGGGCACTAAGCATAGAGTGTGAAAACTGAGTTTTCCTTGAGAGCTGCTTGGAAGCCTGATGGTGTGTGAAGTTAGTGAGCCAAATGGAGTTGTACTCCCACAAGAACCACTCGGCTGATCCTTCTTCAATATGCCCGTCACCAACATGCAGTGTTTCCTTGATTGAATTAGCTCTCACACCAATATTTGCGTCTAGAGCCTTTGCATTGAGGGCTATCTGAAAACGGCTGTGGCGCTGAAGTTGCCTGTGAATGTGGAGTTGGTGGCATGTGAAACCCGCATGTGGAGCATTCGTTTGTGTGGGATGCCTCTACCAGGTTCATTCCTAGATAATGCAGTGAAAGGGCACTAAGCATAGAGTGTGAAAACTGAGTTTCCTTGAGAGCTGATTGGAAGCCTGATGGTGTGTGAAGTTAGTGAGCCAAATGGAGTTGTTCTCCCACAAGAACCACTCGGCTGATCCTTCTTCAATATGCCCTTTAGCAAGATGCAGTGTTTCTTGATTGAATTAGCTCTCACACCAATATTTGCGTCTAGAGCCTTTGCATTGAGGGCTATCTGAAAACGGCTGTGGCGCTGAAGTTGCCTGTGAATGTGAGTTGGTGGCATGTGAAACCCGCATGTGGAGCATTCGTTGTGTGGGATTGCTCTACCAAGTTCATTCCTAGATAATGCACTCAAAGGGCACTAAGCATAGAGTGTGAAAACTGAGTTTCCTTGAGAGCTGCTTGGAAGCCTGATGGTGTGTAAGTTAGTGAGCCAAATGGAGTTGTTCTCCCACAAGAACCACTCGGCTGATCTTTCTTCAATATGCCCTTCACCAACATGCAGTGTTTCCTTGATTGAATTAGCCCTCACACCAATATTTGCAGTCTAGAGCCTTTGCATTGAGGGCTATCTGAAAACGGCTGTGGCGCTGAAGTTGCCTGTGAATGTGGAGTTGGTGGCATGTGAAACCGCATGTGGAGCATTCGTTTGTGTGGGATGCTCTACCAGGTTCATTCCTAGATAATGAACTCAAAGGGCACTAAGCATAGAGTGTGAAAACTGAGTTTTCTTGAGAGCTGCTTGGAAGCCTGATGGTGTGTGAAGTTAGTGAGCCAAATGGAGTTGTTCTCCCACAAGAACCACTCGGCTGATCCTTCTTCAATATGCCCTTCACCAACAAGCAGTGTTTCCTTGATTGAATTAGCTCTCACACCAATATTGCATCTAGAGCCTTTGCATTGAGGGCTATCTGAAAACGGCTGTGGCGCTGAAGTTGCCTGTGAATGTGGAGTTGGTGGCATGTGAAACCCGCATGTGGAGCATTCGTTTGTGTGGGATGCTCTACCAGGTTCATTCCTAGATAATGCAGTGAAAGGGCACTAAGCATAGAGTGTGAAAACTGAGTTTCCTTGAGAGCTGCCTTGGAAGCCTGATGGTGTGTGAAGTTAGTGAGCCAAATGGAGTTGTTCTCCCACAAGAACCACTCGGCTGATCCTTCTTCAATATGCCCTTCAGCAACATGCAGTGTTTCCTTGATTGAATTAGCTCTCACACCAATATTTGCGTCTAGAGCCTTTGCATTGAGGGGCTATCTGAAAACGGCTGTGGCGCTGAAGTTGCCTGTGAATGTGGAGTTGGTGGCATGTGAAACCCGCATGTGGAGCATTCCGTTTGTGTGGGATGCTCTACTAGATTCATTCCTAGATAATGCACTCAATGGGCACCTAAGCATAGAGTGTGAAAACTGAGTTTCCTTGAGAGCTGCTTGGAAGCCTGATGGTGTGTGAAGTTAGTGAGCCAAATGGAGTTGTTCTCCCACAAGAACCACTCGGCTGATCCTTCTTCAATATGCCCTTCACCAACATGCAGTGTTTCCTTGATTGAATTAGCTCTCACACCAATATTTGCGTCTAGAGCCTTTGCATTGAGGGCTATCTGAAAACGGCTGTGGCGCTGAAGTTGCCTGTGAATGTGGAGTTGGTGGCATGTGAAACCCGCATGTGGAGCATTCGTTTGTGTGGGATGCTCTACCAGGTTCATTCCTAGATAATGCAGTGAAAGGGCACTAAGCATAGAGTGTGAAAACTGAGTTTCCTTGAGAGCTGCTTGGAAGCCTGATGGTGTGTGAAGTTAGTGAGCCAAATGGAGTTGTTCTCCCACAAGAACCACTCGGCTGATCCTTCTTCAATATGCCCTTCACCAACATGCAGTGTTTCCTTGATTGAATTAGCTCTCACACCAATATTTGCGTCTAGAGCCTTTGCATTGAGGGCTATCTGAAAACGGCTGTGGCGCTGAAGTTGCCTGTGAATGTGGAGTTGGTGGCATGTGAAACCCGCATGTGGAGCATTCGTTTGTGTGGGATGCTCTACCAGGTTCATTCTAGATAATGCAGTGAAAGGGCACTAAGCATAGAGTGTGAAAACTGAGTTTCCTTGAGAGCTGCTTGGAAGCCTGATGGTGTGTGAAGTTAGTGAGCCAAATGGAGTTGTTCTCCACAAGAACCACTCGGCTGATCCTTCTTCAATATGCCCTTCAGCAACATGCAGTGTTTCCTTGATTGAATTAGCTCTCACACCAATATTTGCATCTAGAGCCTTTGCATTGAGGGCTATCTGAAAACGGCTGTGGCGCTGAAGTTGCCTGTGAATGTGGAGTTGGTGGCATGTGAAACCCGCATGTGGAGCATTCGTTTGTGTGGGATGCTCTACCATGTTCATTCCTAGATAATGAACTCAAAGGGCACTAAGCATAGAGTGTGAAAACTGAGTTTTCTTGAGAGCTGCTTGGAAGCCTGATGGTTGTGTGAAGTTAGTGAGCCAAATGGGGTTGTTCTCCCACAAGAACCACTCGGCTGATCCTTCTTCAATATGCCCTTCAGCAACATGCAGTGTTTCCTTGATTGAATTAGCTCTCACACCCCAATATTTGCGTCTAGAGCCTTTGCATTGAGGGCTATCTGAAAACGGCTGTGGCGCTGAAGTTGCCTGTGAATGTGGAGTTGGTGGCATGTGAAACCCGCATGTGGAGCATTCGTTTGTGTGGGATGCTCTACTAGATTCATTCCTAGATAATGCACTCAAAGGGCACTAAGCATAGAGTGTGAAAACTGAGTTTCCTTGAGAGCTGCTTGGAAGCTGATGGTGGTGTGAAGTTAGTGAGCCAAATGGAGTTGTTCTCCCACAAGAACCACTCGGCTGATCCTTCTTCAATATGCCCTTCAGCAACATGCAGTGTTTCCTTGATTGAATTAGCTCTCACACCAATATTTGCGTCTAGAGCCTTTGCATTGAGGGCTATCTGAAAACGGCTGTGGCGCTGAAGTTGCCTGTGAATGTGGAGTTGGTGGCATGTGAAACCCGCATGTGGAGCATTCGTTTGTGTGGGATGCTCACCAAGCTTCATTTCAGTCCTAGGCACTCAAAGGGCACTAAGCATAGAGTGTGAAAACTGAGTTTCCTTGAGAGCTGCTTGGAAGCCTGATGGTGTGTGAAGTTAGTGAGCAAATGGAGTTGTTCTCCCACAAGAACCACTCGGCTGATCCTTCTTCAATATGCCCGTCACCAAGATGCAGTGTTTCCTTGATTGAATTAGCTCTCACACCAATATTTGCGTCTAGAGCCTTTGCATTGAGGGCTATCTGACACGGCTGTGGCGCTGAAGTTGCCTGTGAATGTGGAGTTGGTGGCATGTGAACCCGCATGTGGAGCATTCGTTTGTGTGGGGATGCTCTACCAGGTTCATTCTAGATAATGCAGTGAAAGGGCACTAAGCATAGAGTGTGAAACTGAGTTTCCTTGAGAGCTGATTGGAAGCCTGATGGTTGTGTGAAGTTAGTGAGCCAAATGGAGTTGTTCTCCACAAGAACCACTCGGCTGATCCTTCTTCAATATGCCCTTCAGCAAGATGCAGTGTTTCCTTGATTGAATTAGCTCTCACACCAATATTTGCGTCTAGAGCCTTTGCATTGAGGGCTATCTGAAAACGGCTGTGGCGCTGAATTTGCCTGTGAATGTGGAGTTGGTGGCATGTGAAACCCGCATGTGGAGCATTCGTTTGTGTGGGATGCTCACCAAGCTTCATTTCAGTCCTAGGCACTCAAAGGGCACTAAGCATAGAGTGTGAAAACTGAGTTTCCTTGAGAGCTGCTTGGAAGCCTGATGGTGTGTGAAGTTAGTGAGCCAAATGGAGTTGTTCTCCCACAAGAACCACTCGGCTGATCCTTCTTCAATATGCCCTTCAGCAACATGCAGTGTTTCCTTGATTGAATTAGCTCTCACACCAATATTTGCATCTAGAGCCTTTGCATTGAGGGCTATCTGAAAACGGCTGTGGCGCTGAAGTTGCCTGTGAATGTGGAGTTGGTGGCATGTGAAACCCGCATGTGGAGCATTCGTTTGTGTGGGATGCTCTACCATGTTCATTCCTAGATAATGAACTCAAAGGGCACTAAGCATAGAGTGTGAAAACTGAGTTTTCTTGAGAGCTGCTTGGAAGCCTGATGTGTGTGAAGTTAGTGAGCCAAATGGGGTTGTTCTCCCACAAGAACACTCGGCTGATCCTTCTTCAATATGCCCTTCACCAACATGCAGTGTTTCCTTGATTGAATTAGCTCTCACACCAATATTTGCGTCTAGAGCCTTTGCATTGAGGGCTATCTGAAAACGGCTGTGGCGCTGAAGTTGCCTGTGAATGTGGAGTTGGTGCATGTGAAACCGCATGTGGAGCATTCGTTTGTGTGGGATGCTCTACTAGATTCATTCCTAGATAATGCACTCAATAGGGAACTAAGCATAGAGTGTGAAACTGAGTTCCTTGAGAGCTGCTTGAAGCCTGATGGTGTGTGAAGTTAGTGAGCCAAATGGAGTTGTTCTCCCACAAGAACCACTCGCTTGATCCTTCTTCAATATGCCCTTCACCAACATGCAGTGTTTCCTTGATTGAATTAGCTCTCACACCAATATTTGCGTCTAGAGCCTTTGCATTGAGGGCTATCTGAAAACGGCTGTGGCGCTGAAGTTGCCTGTGAATGTGGAGTTGGTGGCATGTGAAACCCGCATGTGGAGCATTCGTTTGTGTGGATGCTCACCAAGCTTCATTTCAGTCCTAGGCACTCAAAGGGCACTAAGGCATAGAGTGTGAAAACTGAGTTTCCTTGAGAGCTGCTTGGAAGCCTGATGGTGTGTGAAGTTAGTGAGCCAAATGGAGTTGTTCTCCCACAAGAACCACTCGGCTGATCCTTCTTCAATATGCCCGTCACCAACATGCAGTGTTTCCTTGATTGAATTAGCTCTCACACCAATATTTGCGTCTAGAGCCTTTGCATTGAGGGCTATCTGAAAACGGCTGTGGCGCTGAAGTTGCCTGTGAATGTGGAGTTGGTGGCATGTGAAACCCGCATGTGGAGCATTCGTTTGTGTGGGATGCTCTACCAGGTTCATTCCTAGATAATGCAGTGAAAGGGCACTAAGCATAGAGTGTGAAAACTGAGTTTCCTTGAGAGCTGCTTGGAAGCCCTGATGGTGTGTGAAGTTAGTGAGCCAAATGGAGTTGTTCTCCACAAGAACCACTCGGCTGATCCTTCTTCAATATGCCCTTCAGCAAGATGCAGTGTTTCCTTGATTGAATTAGCTCTCACACCAGTATTTGCGTCTAGAGCCTTTGCATTGAGGGCTATCTGAAAACGGCTGTGGCGCTGATTTGCCTGTGAATGTGGAGTTGGTGGCATGTGAAACCCGCATGTGGAGCATTCGTTTGTTTGGGATGCTCACCAAGCTTCATTTCAGTCCTAGGCACTCAAAGGGCACTAAGCATAGAGTGTGAAAACTGAGTTTCCTTGAGAGCTTGCTTGGAAGCCTGATGGTGTGTGAAGTTAGTGAGCCAAATGGAGTTGTTCTCCCACAAGAACCACTCGGCTGATCCTTCTTCAATATGCCCTTCACCAACATGCAGTGTTTCCTTGATTGAATTAGCTCTCACACCAATATTGCGTCTAGAGCCTTTGCATTGAGGGCTATCTGAAAACGGCTGTGGCGCTGAAGTTGCCTGTGAATGTGGAGTTGGTGGCATGTGAAACCCGCATGTGGAGCATTCGTTTGGTGTGGGATGCTCTACCAGGTTCATTCCTAGATAATGCAGTGAAAGGGCACTAAGCATAGAGTGTGAAAACTGAGTTTCCTTGAGAGCTGCTTGGAAGCCTGATGGTGTGTGAAGTTAGTGACCCAATGGAGTTGTTATCCCACAAGAACCACTCGGCTGATCCTTCTTCAATATGCCCGTCACCAACATGCAGTGTTTCCTTGATTGAATTAGCTCTCACACCAATATTTGCGTCTAGAGCCTTTGCATTGAGGGCTATCTGAAAACGGCTGTGGCGCTGAAGTTGCCTGTGAATGTGGAGTTGGTGGCATGTGAAACCCGCATGTGAGCATTCGTTTGTGTGGGATGCTCTACCAGGTTCATTCCTAGATAATGCAGTGAAAGGGCACTAAGCATAGAGTGTGAAAACTGAGTTTCCTTGAGAGCTGATTGGAAGCCTGATGGTGTGTGAAGTTAGTGAGCCAAATGGAGTTGTTCTCCCACAAGAACCACTCGGCTGATCCTTCTTCAATATGCCCTTTAGCAAGATGCAGTGTTTCCTTGATTGAATTAGCTCTCACACCAATATTTGCGTCTAGAGCCTTTGCATTGAGGGCTATCTGAAAACGGCTGTGGCGCTGAAGTTGCCTGTGAATGTGGAGTTGGTGGCATGTGAAACCCGCATGTGGAGCATTCGTTTGTGTGGGATGCTCACCAAGCTTCATTTTAGTCCTAGGCACTCAAAGGGCACTAAGCATATAGTGTGAAAAACTGAGTTTCCTTGAGAGCTGCTTGGAAGCCTGATGGTGTGTGAAGTTAGTGAACCAAATGGAGTTGTTCTCCCACAAGAACCACTCGGCTGATCTTCTTCAATATGCCCTTCACCAACATGCAGTGTTTCCTTGATTGAATTAGCTCTCACACCAATATTTGCGTCTAGAGCCTTTGCATTGAGGGCTATCTGAAAACGGCTGTGGCGCTGAAGTTGCCTGTGAATGTGGAGTTGGTGGCATGTGAAACCCGCATGTGGGAGCATTCGTTTGTGTGGGATGCTCTACCAGGTTTCATTCCTAGATAATGCAGTGAAAGGGCACTAAGCATAGAGTGTGAAAACTGAGTTTCCTTGAGAGCTGCTTGGAAGCCTGATGGTGTGTGAAGTTAGTGAGCCAAATGGAGTTGTTCTCCCACAAGAACCACTCGGCTAATCCTTCTTCAATATGCCCTTCACCAACATGCAGTGTTTCCTTGATTGAATTAGCTCTCACACCAATATTTGCGTCTAGAGCCTTTGCATTGAGGGCTATCTGAAAACGGCTGTGGCGCTGAAGTTGCCTGTGAATGTGGAGTGGTGGCATGTGAAACCCGCATGTGGAGCATTCGTTTGTGTGGGATGCTCACCAAGCTTCATTTCAGTCCTAGGCACTCAAAGGGCACTAAGCATAGAGTGTGAAAACTGAGTTACCTTGAGAGCTGCTTGAAGCCTGATGGTGTGTGAAGTTAGTGAGCCAAATGGAGTTGTTCTCCCACAAGAACCACTCGGCTGATCCTTCTTCAATATGCCCGTCACCAAGATGCAGTGTTTCCTTGATTGAATTAGCTCTCACACCAATATTTGCGTCTAGAGCCTTTGCATTGAGGGCTATCTGAAAACGGCTGTGGCGCTGAAGTTGCCTGTGAATGTGGAGTTGGTGGCATGTGAAACCCGCATGTGGAGCATTCGTTTGTGTGGGATGCTCTACCAGGTTCATTCCTAGATAATGCAGTGAAAGGGCACTAAGCATAGAGTGTGAAAACTGAGTTTCCTTGAGAGCTGATTGGAAGCCTGATGGTGTGTGAAGTTAGTGAGCCAAATGGAGTTGTTCTCCCACAAGAACCACTCGGCTGATCCTTCTTCAATATGCCCTTCACCAACATGCAGTGTTTCCTTGATTGAATTAGCTCTCACACCAATATTTGCGTCTAGAGCCTTTGCATTGAGGGCTATCTGAAAACGGCTGTGGCGCTGAAGTTGCCTGTGAATGTGGAGTTGGTGGCATGTGAAACCCGCATGTGGAGCATTCGTTTGTGTGGGATGCTCACCAAGCTTCATTTCAGTCCTAGGCACTCAAAGGGCACTAAGCATAGAGTGTGAAAACTGAGTTTCCTTGAGAGCTGCTTGGAAGCCTGATGGTGTGTGAAGTTAGTGAGCCAAATGGAGTTGTTCTCCCACAAGAACCACTCGGCTGATCCTTCTTCAATATGCCCTTCACCAACATGCAGTGTTTCCTTGATTGAATTAGCTCTCACACCAATATTTGCGTCTAGAGCCTTTGCATTGAGGGCTATCTGAAAACGGCTGTGGCGCTGAAGTTGCCTGTGAATGTGGAGTTGGTGGCATGTGAAACCCGCATGTGGAGCATTCGTTTGTGTGGGATGCTCTACCAGGTTCATTCCTAGATAATGCAGTGAAAGGGCACTAAGCATAGAGTGTGAAAACTGAGTTTCCTTGAGAGCTGCTTGGAAGCCTGATGGTGTGTGAAGTTAGTGAGCCAAATGGAGTTGTTCTCCCACAAGAACCACTCGGCTGATCCTTCTTCAATATGCCCTTCAGCAACATGCAGTGTTTCCTTGATTGAATTAGCTCTCACACCAATATTTGCGTCTAGAGCCTTTGCATTGAGGGCTATCTGAAAACGGCTGTGGCGCTGAAGTTGCCTGTGAATGTGGAGTTGGTGGCATGTGAAACCCGCATGTGGAGCATTCTTCTGTGTGGGATGCTCACCAAGCTTCATTTCAGTCCTAGGCACTCAAAGGGCACTAAGCATAGAGTGTGAAAACTGAGTTTCCTTGAGAGCTGCTTGGAAGCCTGATGGTGTGTGAAGTTAGTGAGCCAAATGGAGTTGTTCTCCCACAAGAACCACTCGGCTGATCCTTCTTCAATATGCCCTTCACCAACATGCAGTGTTTCCTTGATTGAATTAGCTCTCACACCAATATTTGCGTCTAGAGCCTTTGCATTGAGGGCTATCTGAAAACGGCTGTGGCGCTGAAGTTGCCTGTGAATGTGGAGTTGGTGGCATGTGAAACCCGCATGTGGAGCATTCGTTTGTGTGGGATGCTCTACCAGGTTCATTCCTAGATAATGCAGTGAAAGGGCACTAAGCATAGAGTGTGAAAACTGAGTTTCCTTGAGAGCTGATTGGAAGCCTGATGGTGTGTGAAGTTAGTGAGCCAAATGGAGTTGTTCTCCCACAAGAACCACTCGGCTGATCCTTCTTCAATATGCCCTTCACCAACATGCAGTGTTTCCTTGATTGAATTAGCTCTCACACCAATATTTGCGTCTAGAGCCTTTGCATTGAGGGCTATCTGAAAACGGCTGTGGCGCTGAAGTTGCCTGTGAATGTGGAGTTGGTGGCATGTGAAACCCGCATGTGGAGCATTCGTTTGTGTGGGATGCTCTACCAGGTTCATTCCTAGATAATGCAGTGAAAGGGCACTAAGCATAGAGTGTGAAAACTGAGTTTCCTTGAGAGCTGCTTGGAAGCCTGATGGTGTGTGAAGTTAGTGAGCCAAATGGAGTTGTTCTCCCACAAGAACCACTCGGCTGATCCTTCTTCAATATGCCCTTCAGCAACATGCAGTGTTTCCTTGATTGAATTAGCTCTCACACCAATATTTGCATCTAGAGCCTTTGCATTGAGGGCTATCTGAAAACGGCTGTGGCGCTGAAGTTGCCTGTGAATGTGGAGTTGGTGGCATGTGAAACCCGCATGTGGAGCATTCGTTTGTGTGGGATGCTCTACCATGTTCATTCCTAGATAATGAACTCAAAGGGCACTAAGCATAGAGTGTGAAAACTGAGTTTTCTTGAGAGCTGCTTGGAAGCCTGATGGTGTGTGAAGTTAGTGAGCCAAATGGGGTTGTTCTCCCACAAGAACCACTCGGCTGATCCTTCTTCAATATGCCCTTCAGCAACATGCAGTGTTTCCTTGATTGAATTAGCTCTCACACCAATATTTGCGTCTAGAGCCTTTGCATTGAGGGCTATCTGAAAACGGCTGTGGCGCTGAAGTTGCCTGTGAATGTGGAGTTGGTGGCATGTGAAACCCGCATGTGGAGCATTCGTTTGTGTGGGATGCTCTACTAGATTCATTCCTAGATAATGCACTCAAAGGGCACTAAGCATAGAGTGTGAAAACTGAGTTTCCTTGAGAGCTGCTTGGAAGCCTGATGGTGTGTGAAGTTAGTGAGCCAAATGGAGTTGTTCTCCCACAAGAACCACTCGGCTGATCCTTCTTCAATATGCCCTTCACCAACATGCAGTGTTTCCTTGATTGAATTAGCTCTCACACCAATATTTGCGTCTAGAGCCTTTGCATTGAGGGCTATCTGAAAACGGCTGTGGCGCTGAAGTTGCCTGTGAATGTGGAGTTGGTGGCATGTGAAACCCGCATGTGGAGCATTCGTTTGTGTGGGATGCTCACCAAGCTTCATTTCAGTCCTAGGCACTCAAAGGGCACTAAGCATAGAGTGTGAAAACTGAGTTTCCTTGAGAGCTGCTTGGAAGCCTGATGGTGTGTGAAGTTAGTGAGCCAAATGGAGTTGTTCTCCCACAAGAACCACTCGGCTGATCCTTCTTCAATATGCCCTTCACCAACATGCAGTGTTTCCTTGATTGAATTAGCTCTCACACCAATATTTGCGTCTAGAGCCTTTGCATTGAGGGCTATCTGAAAACGGCTGTGGCGCTGAAGTTGCCTGTGAATGTGGAGTTGGTGGCATGTGAAACCCGCATGTGGAGCATTCGTTTGTGTGGGATGCTCTACCAGGTTCATTCCTAGATAATGCAGTGAAAGGGCACTAAGCATAGAGTGTGAAAACTGAGTTTCCTTGAGAGCTGATTGGAAGCCTGATGGTGTGTGAAGTTAGTGAGCCAAATGGAGTTGTTCTCCCACAAGAACCACTCGGCTGATCCTTCTTCAATATGCCCTTCAGCAAGATGCAGTGTTTCCTTGATTGAATTAGCTCTCACACCAATATTTGCGTCTAGAGCCTTTGCATTGAGGGCTATCTGAAAACGGCTGTGGCGCTGAATTTGCCTGTGAATGTGGAGTTGGTGGCATGTGAAACCCGCATGTGGAGCATTCGTTTGTGTGGGATGCTCACCAAGCTTCATTTCAGTCCTAGGCACTCAAAGGGCACTAAGCATAGAGTGTGAAAACTGAGTTTCCTTGAGAGCTGCTTGGAAGCCTGATGGTGTGTGAAGTTAGTGAGCCAAATGGAGTTGTTCTCCCACAAGAACCACTCGGCTGATCCTTCTTCAATATGCCCTTCACCAACATGCAGTGTTTCCTTGATTGAATTAGCTCTCACACCAATATTTGCGTCTAGAGCCTTTGCATTGAGGGCTATCTGAAAACGGCTGTGGCGCTGAAGTTGCCTGTGAATGTGGAGTTGGTGGCATGTGAAACCCGCATGTGGAGCATTCGTTTGTGTGGGATGCTCTACCAGGTTCATTCCTAGATAATGCAGTGAAAGGGCACTAAGCATAGAGTGCAAAAACTGAGTTTCCTTGAGAGCTGCTTGGAAGCCTGATGGTGTGTGAAGTTAGTGAGCCAAATGGAGTTGTTCTCCCACAAGAACCACTCGGCTGATCCTTCTTCAATATGCCCTTCAGCAACATGCAGTGTTTCCTTGATTGAATTAGCTCTCACACCAATATTTGCGTCTAGAGCCTTTGCATTGAGGGCTATCTGAAAACGGCTGTGGCGCTGAAGTTGCCTGTGAATGTGGAGTTGGTGGCATGTGAAACCCGCATGTGGAGCATTCTTCTGTGTGGGATGCTCACCAAGCTTCATTTCAGTCCTAGGCACTCAAAGGGCACTAAGCATAGAGTGTGAAAACTGAGTTTCCTTGAGAGCTGCTTGGAAGCCTGATGGTGTGTGAAGTTAGTGAGCCAAATGGAGTTGTTCTCCCACAAGAACCACTCGGCTGATCCTTCTTCAATATGCCCGTCACCAACATGCAGTGTTTCCTTGATTGAATTAGCTCTCACACCAATATTTGCGTCTAGAGCCTTTGCATTGAGGGCTATCTGAAAACGGCTGTGGCGCTGAAGTTGCCTGTGAATGTGGAGTTGGTGGCATGTGAAACCCGCATGTGGAGCATTCGTTTGTGTGGGATGCTCTACCAGGTTCATTCCTAGATAATGCAGTGAAAGGGCACTAAGCATAGAGTGTGAAAACTGAGTTTCCTTGAGAGCTGCTTGGAAGCCTGATGGTGTGTGAAGTTAGTGAGCCAAATGGAGTTGTTCTCCAACAAGAACCACTCGGCTGATCCTTCTTCAATATGCCCTTCACCAACATGCAGTGTTTCCTTGATTGAATTAGCTCTCACACCAATATTTGCGTCTAGAGCCTTTGCATTGAGGGCTATCTGAAAACGGCTGTGGCGCTGAAGTTGCCTGTGAATGTGGAGTTGGTGGCATGTGAAACCCGCATGTGGAGCATTCGTTTGTGTGGGATGCTCTACCAGGTTCATTCCTAGATAATGCAGTGAAAGGGCACTAAGCATAGAGTGTGAAAACTGAGTTTCCTTGAGAGCTGCTTGGAAGCCTGATGGTGTGTGAAGTTAGTGAGCCAAATGGAGTTGTTCTCCCACAAGAACCACTCGGCTGATCCTTCTTCAATATGCCCGTCACCAACATGCAGTGTTTCCTTGATTGAATTAGCTCTCACACCAATATTTGCGTCTAGAGACTTTGCATTGAGGGCTATCTGAAAATGGCTGTGGCGCTGAAGTTGCCTGTGAATGTGGAGTTGGTGGCATGTGAAACCCGCATGTGGAGCATTCGTTTGTGTGGGATGCTCACCAGGCTTCATTTCAGTCCTAGGCACTCAAAGGGCACTAAGCATAGAGTGTGAAAACTGAGTTTCCTTGAGAGCTGCTTGGAAGCCTGATGGTGTGTGAAGTTAGTGAGCCAAATGGAGTTGTTCTCCCACAAGAACCACTCGGCTGATCCTTCTTCAATATGCCCTTTAGCAAGATGCAGTGTTTCCTTGATTGAATTAGCTCTCACACCAATATTTGCGTCTAGAGCCTTTGCATTGAGGGCTATCTGAAAACGGCTGTGGCGCTGAAGTTGCCTGTGAATGTGGAGTTGGTGGCATGTGAAACCCGTCTGTGGAGCATTCGTTTGTGTGGGATGCTCTACCAGGTTTACTCCTAGATAATGCACTCAAAGGGCACTAAGCATAGAGTGCAAAAACTGAGTTTCCTTGAGAGCTGCTTGGAAGCCTGATGGTGTGTGAAGTTAGTGAGCCAAATGGAGTTGTTCTCCCACAAGAACCACTCGGCTGATCCTTCTTCAATATGCCCTTCACCAACATGCAGTATTTCCTTGATTGAATTAGCTCTCACACCAATATTTGCATCTAGAGCCTTTGCATTGAGGGCTATCTGAAAATGGCTGTGGTGCTGAAGTTGCCTGTGAATGTGGAGTTGGTGGCATGTGAAACCCGCATGTGGAGCATTCGTTTGTGTGGGATGCTCCACCAAGCTTCATTTCAGTCCTAGGCACTCAAAGGGCACTAAGCATAGAGTGTGAAAACTGAGTTTCCTTGAGAGCTGCTTGGAAGCCTGATGGTGTGTGAAGTTAGTGAGCCAAATGGAGTTGTTCTCCCACAAGAACCACTCGGCTGATCCTTCTTCAATATGCCCTTCACCAACATGCAGTGTTTCCTTGATTGAATTAGCTCTCACACCAATATTTGCGTCTAGAGCCTTTGCATTGAGGGCTATCTGAAAACGGCTGTGGCGCTGAAGTTGCCTGTGAATGTGGAGTTGGTGGCATGTGAAACCCGCATGTGGAGCATTCGTTTGTGTGGGATGCTCTACCATGTTCATTCCTAGATAATGAACTCAAAGGGCACTAAGCATAGAGTGTGAAAACTGAGTTTCCTTGAGAGCTGCTTGGAAGCCTGATGGTGTGTGAAGTTAGTGAGCCAAATGGAGTTGTTCTCCCACAAGAACCACTCGGCTGATCCTTCTTCAATATGCCCTTCAGCAACATGCAGTGTTTCCTTGATTGAATTAGCTCTCACACCAATATTTGCGTCTAGAGCCTTTGCATTGAGGGCTATCTGAAAACGGCTGTGGCGCTGAAGTTGCCTGTGAATGTGGAGTTGGTGGCATGTGAAACCCGCATGTGGAGCATTCGTTTGTGTGGGATGCTCACCAAGCTTCATTTCAGTCCTAGGCACTCAAAGGGCACTAAGCATAGAGTGTGAAAACTGAGTTTCCTTGAGAGCTGCTTGGAAGCCTGATGGTGTGTGAAGTTAGTGAGCCAAATGGAGTTGTTCTCCCACAAGAACCACTCGGCTGATCCTTCTTCAATATGCCCTTCACCAACATGCAGTGTTTCCTTGATTGAATTATCTCTCACACCAATATTTGCGTCTAGAGCCTTTGCATTGAGGGCTATCTGAAAATGGCTGTGGCGCTGAAGTTGCCTGTGAATGTGGAGTTGGTGGCATGTGAAACCCGCATGTGGAGCATTCGTTTGTGTGGGATGCTCTAGCAGGTTCATTCCTAGATAATGCAGTGAAAGGGCACTAAGCATAGAGTGTGAAAACTGAGTTTCCTTGAGAGCTGCTTGGAAGCTATGGTGTGTGAAGTTAGTGAGCCAAATGGAGTTGTTCTCCCACAAGAACCACTCGGCTGATCCTTCTTCAATATGCCCTTCACCAACATGCAGTGTTTCCTTGATTGAATTAGCTCTCACACCAATATTTGCGTCTAGAGCCTTTGCATTGAGGCCTATCTGAAAACGGCTGTGGCGCTGAAGTTGCCTGTGAATGTGGAGTTGGTGGCATGTGAAACCCGCATGTGGAGCATTCCTTTGTGTGGGATGCTCACCAAGCTTCATTTCAGTCCTGGGCACTCAAAGGGCACTAAGCATAGAGTGTGAAAACTGAGTTTCCTTGAGAGCTGCTTGGAAGCCTGATGGTGTGTGAAGTTAGTGAGCCAAATGGAGTTGTTCTCCCACAAGAACCACTTGGCTGATCCTTCTTCAATATGCCCGTCACCAACATGCAGTGTTTCCTTGATTGAATTAGCTCTCACACCAATATTTGCGTCTAGAGCCTTTGCATTGAGGGCTATCTGAAAACGGCTGTGGCGCTGAAGTTGCCTGTGAATGTGGAGTTGGTGGCATGTGAAACCCGCATGTGGAGCATTCGTTTGTGTGGGATGCTCTACCATGTTCATTCCTAGATAATGAACTCAAAGGGCACTAAGCATAGAGTGTGAAAACTGAGTTTTCTTGAGAGCTGCTTGGAAGCCTGATGGTGTGTGAAGTTAGTGAGCCAAATGGAGTTGTTCTCCCACAAGAACCACTCGGCTGATCCTTCTTCAATATGCCCTTCAGCAACATGCAGTGTTTCCTTGATTGAATTAGCTCTCACACCAATATTTGCGTCTAGAGCCTTTGCATTGAGGGCTATCTGAAAACGGCTGTGGCGCTGAAGTTGCCTGTGAATGTGGAGTTGGTGGCATGTGAAACCCGCATGTGGAGCATTCGTTTGTGTGGGATGCTCACCAAGCTTCATTTCAGTCCTAGGCACTCAAAGGGCACTAAGCATAGAGTGTGAAAACTGAGTTTCCTTGAGAGCTGCTTGGAAGCCTGATGGTGTGTGAAGTTAGTGAGCCAAATGGAGTTGTTCTCCCACAAGAACCACTCGGCTGATCCTTCTTCAATATGCCCGTCACCAACATGCAGTGTTTCCTTGATTGAATTAGCTCTCACACCAATATTTGCGTCTAGAGCCTTTGCATTGAGGGCTATCTGAAAACGGCTGTGGCGCTGAAGTTGCCTGTGAATGTGGAGTTGGTGGCATGTGAAACCCGCATGTGGAGCATTCGTTTGTGTGGGATGCTCTACCAGGTTTACTCCTAGATAATGCACTCAAAGGGCACTAAGCATAGAGTGTGAAAACTGAGTTTCCTTGAGAGCTGCTTGGAAGCCTGATGGTGTGTGAAGTTAGTGAGCCAAATGGAGTTGTTCTCCCACAAGAACCACTCGGCTGATCCTTCTTCAATATGCCCGTCACCAACATGCAGTGTTTCCTTGATTGAATTAGCTCTCACACCAATATTTGCGTCTAGAGCCTTTGCATTGAGGGCTATCTGAAAATGGCTGTGGCGCTGAAGTTGCCTGTGAATGTGGAGTTGGTGGCATGTGAAACCCGCATGTGGAGCATTCGTTTGTGTGGGATGCTCTACCAGGTTCATTCCTAGATAATGCAGTGAAAGGGCACTAAGCATAGAGTGTGAAAACTGAGTTTCCTTGAGAGCTGCTTGGAAGCCTGATGGTGTGTGAAGTTAGTGAGCCAAATGGAGTTGTTCTCCCACAAGAACCACTCGGCTGATCCTTCTTCAATATGCCCTTCACCAACATGCAGTGTTTCCTTGATTGAATTAGCTCTCACACCAATATTTGCGTCTAGAGCCTTTGCATTGAGGCCTATCTGAAAACGGCTGTGGCGCTGAAGTTGCCTGTGAATGTGGAGTTGGTGGCATGTGAAACCCGCATGTGGAGCATTCGTTTGTGTGGGATGCTCACCAAGCTTCATTTCAGTCCTAGGCACTCAAAGGGCACTAAGCATAGAGTGTGAAAACTGAGTTTCCTTGAGAGCTGCTTGGAAGCCTGATGGTGTGTGAAGTTAGTGAGCCAAATGGAGTTGTTCTCCCACAAGAACCACTTGGCTGATCCTTCTTCAATATGCCCGTCACCAACATGCAGTGTTTCCTTGATTGAATTAGCTCTCACACCAATATTTGCGTCTAGAGCCTTTGCATTGAGGGCTATCTGAAAACGGCTGTGGCGCTGAAGTTGCCTGTGAATGTGGAGTTGGTGGCATGTGAAACCCGCATGTGGAGCATTCGTATCTGCGGGATGCTCACCAAGGTTCATTTCAGTCCTAGGCACTCAAAGGGCACTAAGCATAGAGTGTGAAAACTGAGGTTCCTTGAGAGCTGCTTGGATGCCTGATGGGGTGTGAAGTTAGTGAGCCAAATGGAGTTGTTCTCCCACAAGAACCACTCGGCTGATCTTTCTTCAATATGCCCTTCAGCAAGATGCAGTGTTTCCTTGATTGAATTAGCTCTCACACCAATATTTGCGTCTAGAGCCTTTGCATTGAGGGCTATCTGAAAACGGCTGTGGCGCTGAAGTTGCCTGTGAATGTGGAGTTGGTGGCATGTGAAACCCGCATGTGGAGCATTCGTTTGTGTGGGATGCTCTACTAGATTCATTCCTAGATAATGCAGTGAAAGGGCACTAAGCATAGAGTGTGAAAACTGAGTTTCCTTGAGAGCTGCTTGGAAGCCTGATGGTGTGTGAAGTTAGTGAGCCAAATGGAGTTGTTCTCCCACAAGAACCACTCGGCTGATCCTTCTTCAATATGCCCGTCACCAACATGCAGTGTTTCCTTGATTGAATTAGCTCTCACACCAATATTTGCGTCTAGAGCCTTTGCATTGAGGGCTATCTGAAAACGGCTGTGGCGCTGAAGTTGCCTGTGAATGTGGAGTTGGTGGCATGTGAAACCCGCATGTGGAGCATTCGTTTGTGTGGGATGCTCTACCATGTTCATTCCTAGATAATGAACTCAAAGGGCACTAAGCATAGAGTGTGAAAACTGAGTTTCCTTGAGAGCTGCTTGGAAGCCTGATGGTGTGTGAAGTTAGTGAGCCAAATGGAGTTGTTCTCCCACAAGAACCACTCGGCTGATCCTTCTTCAATATGCCCTTCAGCAACATGCAGTGTTTCCTTGATTGAATTAGCTCTCACACCAATATTTGCGTCTAGAGCCTTTGCATTGAGGGCTATCTGAAAACGGCTGTGGCGCTGAAGTTGCCTGTGAATGTGGAGTTGGTGGCATGTGAAACCCGCATGTGGAGCATTCGTTTGTGTGGGATGCTCACCAAGCTTCATTTCAGTCCTAGGCACTCAAAGGGCACTAAGCATAGAGTGTGAAAACTGAGTTTCCTTGAGAGCTGCTTGGAAGCCTGATGGTGTGTGAAGTTAGTGAGCCAAATGGAGTTGTTCTCCCACAAGAACCACTCGGCTGATCCTTCTTCAATATGCCCGTCACCAACATGCAGTGTTTCCTTGATTGAATTAGCTCTCACACCAATATTTGCGTCTAGAGCCTTTGCATTGAGGGCTATCTGAAAACGGGTGTGGCGCTGAAGTTGCCTGTGAATGTGGAGTTGGTGGCATGTGAAACCCGCATGTGGAGCATTCGTTTGTGTGGGATGCTCTACCAGGTTTACTCCTAGATAATGCACTCAAAGGGCACTAAGCATAGAGTGTGAAAACTGAGTTTCCTTGAGAGCTGCTTGGAAGCCTGATGGTGTGTGAAGTTAGTGAGCCAAATGGAGTTGTTCTCCCACAAGAACCACTCGGCTGATCCTTCTTCAATATGCCCGTCACCAACATGCAGTGTTTCCTTGATTGAATTAGCTCTCACACCAATATTTGCGTCTAGAGCCTTTGCATTGAGGGCTATCTGAAAATGGCTGTGGCGCTGAAGTTGCCTGTGAATGTGGAGTTGGTGGCATGTGAAACCCGCATGTGGAGCATTCGTTTGTGTGGGATGCTCTACCAGGTTCATTCCTAGATAATGCAGTGAAAGGGCACTAAGCATAGAGAGTGAAAACTGAGTTTCCTTGAGAGCTGCTTGGAAGCCTGATGGTGTGTGAAGTTAGTGAGCCAAATGGAGTTGTTCTCCCACAAGAACCACTCGGCTGATCCTTCTTCAATATGCCCTTCACCAACATGCAGTGTTTCCTTGATTGAATTAGCTCTCACACCAATATTTGCGTCTAGAGCCTTTGCATTGAGGCCTATCTGAAAAAGGCTGTGGCGCTGAAGTTGCCTGTGAATGTGGAGTTGGTGGCATGTGAAACCCGCATGTGGAGCATTCGTTTGTGTGGGATGCTCACCAAGCTTCATTTCAGTCCTAGGCACTCAAAGGGCACTAAGCATAGAGTGTGAAAACTGAGTTTCCTTGAGAGCTGCTTGGAAGCCTGATGGTGTGTGAAGTTAGTGAGCCAAATGGAGTTGTTCTCCCACAAGAACCACTCGGCTGATCCTTCTTCAATATGCCCGTCACCAACATGCAGTGTTTCCTTGATTGAATTAGCTCTCACACCAATATTTGCGTCTAGAGCCTTTGCATTGAGGGCTATCTGAAAACGGCTGTGGCGCTGAAGTTGCCTGTGAATGTGGAGTTGGTGGCATGTGAAACCCGCATGTGGAGCATTCGTTTGTGTGGGATGCTCTACTAGATTCATTCCTAGATAATGCACTCAAAGGGCACTAAGCATAGAGTGTGAAAACTGAGTTTCCTTTAGAGCTGCTTGGAAGCCTGATGGTGTGTGAAGTTAGTGAGCCAAATGGAGTTGTTCTCCCACAAGAACCACTCGGCTGATCCTTCTTCAATATGCCCTTCACCAACATGCAGTGTTTCCTTGATTGAATTAGCTCTCACACCAATATTTGCGTCTAGAGCCTTTGCATTGAGGGCTATCTGAAAACGGCTGTGGCGCTGAAGTTGCCTGTGAATGTGGAGTTGGTGGCATGTGAAACCCGCATGTGGAGCATTCGTTTGTGTGGGATGCTCTACCAGGTTCATTCCTAGATAATGCAGTGAAAGGGCACTAAGCATAGAGTGTGAAAACTGAGTTTCCTTGAGAGCTGATTGGAAGCCTGATGGTGTGTGAAGTTAGTGAGCCAAATGGAGTTGTTCTCCCACAAGAACCACTCGGCTGATCCTTCTTCAATATGCCCTTCACCAACATGCAGTGTTTCCTTGATTGAATTAGCTCTCACACCAATATTTGCGTCTAGAGCCTTTGCATTGAGGGCTATCTGAAAACGGCTGTGGCGCTGAAGTTGCCTGTGAATGTGGAGTTGGTGGCATGTGAAACCCGCATGTGGAGCATTCGTTTGTGTGGGATGCTCTACCAGGTTCATTCCTAGATAATGCAGTGAAAGGGCACTAAGCATAGAGTGTGAAAACTGAGTTTCCTTGAGAGCTGCTTGGAAGCCTGATGGTGTGTGAAGTTAGTGAGCCAAATGGAGTTGTTCTCCCACAAGAACCACTCGGCTGATCCTTCTTCAATATGCCCTTCAGCAACATGCAGTGTTTCCTTGATTGAATTAGCTCTCACACCAATATTTGCATCTAGAGCCTTTGCATTGAGGGCTATCTGAAAACGGCTGTGGCGCTGAAGTTGCCTGTGAATGTGGAGTTGGTGGCATGTGAAACCCGCATGTGGAGCATTCGTTTGTGTGGGATGCTCTACCATGTTCATTCCTAGATAATGAACTCAAAGGGCACTAAGCATAGAGTGTGAAAACTGAGTTTTCTTGAGAGCTGATTGGAAGCCTGATGGTGTGTGAAGTTAGTGAGCCAAATGGGGTTGTTCTCCCACAAGAACCACTCGGCTGATCCTTCTTCAATATGCCCTTCAGCAACATGCAGTGTTTCCTTGATTGAATTAGCTCTCACACCAATATTTGCGTCTAGAGCCTTTGCATTGAGGGCTATCTGAAAACGGCTGTGGCGCTGAAGTTGCCTGTGAATGTGGAGTTGGTGGCATGTGAAACCCGCATGTGGAGCATTCGTTTGTGTGGGATGCTCTACTAGATTCATTCCTAGATAATGCACTCAAAGGGCACTAAGCATAGAGTGTGAAAACTGAGTTTCCTTGAGAGCTGCTTGGAAGCCTGATGGTGTGTGAAGTTAGTGAGCCAAATGGAGTTGTTCTCCCACAAGAACCACTCGGCTGATCCTTCTTCAATATGCCCTTCACCAACATGCAGTGTTTCCTTGATTGAATTAGCTCTCACACCAATATTTGCGTCTAGAGCCTTTGCATTGAGGGCTATCTGAAAACGGCTGTGGCGCTGAAGTTGCCTGTGAATGTGGAGTTGGTGGCATGTGAAACCCGCATGTGGAGCATTCGTTTGTGTGGGATGCTCACCAAGCTTCATTTCAGTCCTAGGCACTCAAAGGGCACTAAGCATAGAGTGTGAAAACTGAGTTTCCTTGAGAGCTGCTTGGAAGCCTGATGGTGTGTGAAGTTAGTGAGCCAAATGGAGTTGTTCTCCCACAAGAACCACTCGGCTGATCCTTCTTCAATATGCCCGTCACCAAGATGCAGTGTTTCCTTGATTGAATTAGCTCTCACACCAATATTTGCGTCTAGAGCCTTTGCATTGAGGGCTATCTGAAAACGGCTGTGGCGCTGAAGTTGCCTGTGAATGTGGAGTTGGTGGCATGTGAAACCCGCATGTGGAGCATTCGTTTGTGTGGGATGCTCTACCAGGTTCATTCCTAGATAATGCAGTGAAAGGGCACTAAGCATAGAGTGTGAAAACTGAGTTTCCTTGAGAGCTGATTGGAAGCCTGATGGTGTGTGAAGTTAGTGAGCCAAATGGAGTTGTTCTCCCACAAGAACCACTCGGCTGATCCTTCTTCAATATGCCCTTCAGCAAGATGCAGTGTTTCCTTGATTGAATTAGCTCTCACACCAATATTTGCGTCTAGAGCCTTTGCATTGAGGGCTATCTGAAAACGGCTGTGGCGCTGAATTTGCCTGTGAATGTGGAGTTGGTGGCATGTGAAACCCGCATGTGGAGCATTCGTTTGTGTGGGATGCTCACCAAGCTTCATTTCAGTCCTAGGCACTCAAAGGGCACTAAGCATAGAGTGTGAAAACTGAGTTTCCTTGAGAGCTGCTTGGAAGCCTGATGGTGTGTGAAGTTAGTGAGCCAAATGGAGTTGTTCTCCCACAAGAACCACTCGGCTGATCCTTCTTCAATATGCCCTTCACCAACATGCAGTGTTTCCTTGATTGAATTAGCTCTCACACCAATATTTGCGTCTAGAGCCTTTGCATTGAGGGCTATCTGAAAACGGCTGTGGCGCTGAAGTTGCCTGTGAATGTGGAGTTGGTGGCATGTGAAACCCGCATGTGGAGCATTCGTTTGTGTGGGATGCTCTACCAGGTTCATTCCTAGATAATGCAGTGAAAGGGCACTAAGCATAGAGTGTGAAAACTGAGTTTCCTTGAGAGCTGCTTGGAAGCCTGATGGTGTGTGAAGTTAGTGACCCAAATGGAGTTGTTCTCCCACAAGAACCACTCGGCTGATCCTTCTTCAATATGCCCTTCAGCAACATGCAGTGTTTCCTTGATTGAATTAGCTCTCACACCAATATTTGCGTCTAGAGCCTTTGCATTGAGGGCTATCTGAAAACGGCTGTGGCGCTGAAGTTGCCTGTGAATGTGGAGTTGGTGGCATGTGAAACCCGCATGTGGAGCATTCTTCTGTGTGGGATGCTCACCAAGCTTCATTTCAGTCCTAGGCACTCAAAGGGCACTAAGCATAGAGTGTGAAAACTGAGTTTCCTTGAGAGCTGCTTGGAAGCCTGATGGTGTGTGAAGTTAGTGAGCCAAATGGAGTTGTTCTCCCACAAGAACCACTCGGCTGATCCTTCTTCAATATGCCCGTCACCAACATGCAGTGTTTCCTTGATTGAATTAGCTCTCACACCAATATTTGCGTCTAGAGCCTTTGCATTGAGGGCTATCTGAAAACGGCTGTGGCGCTGAAGTTGCCTGTGAATGTGGAGTTGGTGGCATGTGAAACCCGCATGTGGAGCATTCGTTTGTGTGGGATGCTCTACCAGGTTCATTCCTAGATAATGCAGTGAAAGGGCACTAAGCATAGAGTGTGAAAACTGAGTTTCCTTGAGAGCTGCTTGGAAGCCTGATGGTGTGTGAAGTTAGTGAGCCAAATGGAGTTGTTCTCCCACAAGAACCACTCGGCTGATCCTTCTTCAATATGCCCTTCACCAACATGCAGTGTTTCCTTGATTGAATTAGCTCTCACACCAATATTTGCGTCTAGAGCCTTTGCATTGAGGGCTATCTGAAAACGGCTGTGGCGCTGAAGTTGCCTGTGAATGTGGAGTTGGTGGCATGTGAAACCCGCATGTGGAGCATTCGTTTGTGTGGGATGCTCTACCAGGTTCATTCCTAGATAATGCAGTGAAAGGGCACTAAGCATAGAGTGTGAAAACTGAGTTTCCTTGAGAGCTGCTTGGAAGCCTGATGGTGTGTGAAGTTAGTGAGCCAAATGGAGTTGTTCTCCCACAAGAACCACTCGGCTGATCCTTCTTCAATATGCCCGTCACCAACATGCAGTGTTTCCTTGATTGAATTAGCTCTCACACCAATATTTGCGTCTAGAGACTTTGCATTGAGGGCTATCTGAAAACGGCTGTGGCGCTGAAGTTGCCTGTGAATGTGGAGTTGGTGGCATGTGAAACCCGCATGTGGAGCATTCGTTTGTGTGGGATGCTCACCAAGCTTCATTTCAGTCCTAGGCACTCAAAGGGCGCTAAGCATAGAGTGTGAAAACTGAGTTTCCTTGAGAGCTGCTTGGAAGCCTGATGGTGTGTGAAGTTAGTGAGCCAAATGGAGTTGTTCTCCCACAAGAACCACTCGGCTGATCCTTCTTCAATATGCCCTTTAGCAAGATGCAGTGTTTCCTTGATTGAATTAGCTCTCACACCAATATTTGCGTCTAGAGCCTTTGCATTGAGGGCTATCTGAAAACGGCTGTGGCGCTGAAGTTGCCTGTGAATGTGGAGTTGGTGGCATGTGAAACCCGTCTGTGGAGCATTCGTTTGTGTGGGATGCTCTACCAGGTTTACTCCTAGATAATGCACTCAAAGGGCACTAAGCATAGAGTGCAAAAACTGAGTTTCCTTGAGAGCTGCTTGGAAGCCTGATGGTGTGTGAAGTTAGTGAGCCAAATGGAGTTGTTCTCCCACAAGAACCACTCGGCTGATCCTTCTTCAATATGCCCTTCACCAACATGCAGTATTTCCTTGATTGAATTAGCTCTCACACCAATATTTGCATCAAGAGCCTTTGCATTGAGGGCTATCTGAAAATGGCTGTGGTGCTGAAGTTGCCTGTGAATGTGGAGTTGGTGGCATGTGAAACCCGCATGTGGAGCATTCGTTTGTGTGGGATGCTCCACCAAGCTTCATTTCAGTCCTAGGCACTCAAAGGGCACTAAGCATAGAGTGTGAAAACTGAGTTTCCTCGAGAGCTGCTTGGAAGCCTGATGGTGTGTGAAGTTAGTGAGCCAAATGGAGTTGTTCTCCAACAAGAACCACTCGGCTGATCCTTCTTCAATATGCCCTTCACCAACATGCAGTGTTTCCTTGATTGAATTAGCTCTCACACCAATATTTGCGTCTAGAGCCTTTGCATTGAGGGCTATCTGAAAACGGCTGTGGCGCTGAAGTTGCCTGTGAATGTGGAGTTGGTGGCATGTGAAACCCGCATGTGGAGCATTCGTTTGTGTGGGATGCTCTACCAGGTTCATTCCTAGATAATGCAGTGAAAGGGCACTAAGCATAGAGTGTGAAAACTGAGTTTCCTTGAGAGCTGCTTGGAAGCCTGATGGTGTGTGAAGTTAGTGAGCCAAATGGAGTTGTTCTCCCACAAGAACCACTCGGCTGATCCTTCTTCAATATGCCCGTCACCAACATGCAGTGTTTCCTTGATTGAATTAGCTCTCACACCAATATTTGCGTCTAGAGACTTTGCATTGAGGGCTATCTGAAAACGGCTGTGGCGCTGAAGTTGCCTGTGAATGTGGAGTTGGTGGCATGTGAAACCCGCATGTGGAGCATTCGTTTGTGTGGGATGCTCACCAAGCTTCATTTCAGTCCTAGGCACTCAAAGGGCGCTAAGCATAGAGTGTGAAAACTGAGTTTCCTTGAGAGCTGCTTGGAAGCCTGATGGTGTGTGAAGTTAGTGAGCCAAATGGAGTTGTTCTCCCACAAGAACCACTCGGCTGATCCTTCTTCAATATGCCCTTTAGCAAGATGCAGTGTTTCCTTGATTGAATTAGCTCTCACACCAATATTTGCGTCTAGAGCCTTTGCATTGAGGGCTATCTGAAAACGGCTGTGGCGCTGAAGTTGCCTGTGAATGTGGAGTTGGTGGCATGTGAAACCCGTCTGTGGAGCATTCGTTTGTGTGGGATGCTCTACCAGGTTTACTCCTAGATAATGCACTCAAAGGGCACTAAGCATAGAGTGTGAAAACTGAGTTTCCTTGAGAGCTGCTTGGAAGCCTGATGGTGTGTGAAGTTAGTGAGCCAAATGGAGTTGTTCTCCCACAAGAACCACTCGGCTGATCCTTCTTCAATATGCCCTTCACCAACATGCAGTATTTCCTTGATTGAATTAGCTCTCACACCAATATTTGCATCTAGAGCCTTTGCATTGAGGGCTATCTGAAAATGGCTGTGGTGCTGAAGTTGCCTGTGAATGTGGAGTTGGTGGCATGTGAAACCCGCATGTGGAGCATTCGTTTGTGTGGGATGCTCCACCAAGCTTCATTTCAGTCCTAGGCACTCAAAGGGCACTAAGCATAGAGTGTGAAAACTGAGTTTCCTCGAGAGCTGCTTGGAAGCCTGATGGTGTGTGAAGTTAGTGAGCCAAATGGAGTTGTTCTCCCACAAGAACCACTCGGCTGATCCTTCTTCAATATGCCCTTCACCAACATGCAGTGTTTCCTTGATTGAATTAGCTCTCACACCAATATTTGCGTCTAGAGCCTTTGCATTGAGGGCTATCTGAAAACGGCTGTGGCGCTGAAGTTGCCTGTGAATGTGGAGTTGGTGGCATGTGAAACCCGCATGTGGAGCATTCGTTTGTGTGGGATGCTCTACCATGTTCATTCCTAGATAATGAACTCAAAGGGCACTAAGCATAGAGTGTGAAAACTGAGTTTCCTTGAGAGCTGCTTGGAAGCCTGATGGTGTGTGAAGTTAGTGAGCCAAATGGAGTTGTTCTCCCACAAGAACCACTCGGCTGATCCTTCTTCAATATGCCCTTCAGCAACATGCAGTGTTTCCTTGATTGAATTAGCTCTCACACCAATATTTGCGTCTAGAGCCTTTGCATTGAGGGCTATCTGAAAACGGCTGTGGCGCTGAAGTTGCCTGTGAATGTGGAGTTGGTGGCATGTGAAACCCGCATGTGGAGCATTCGTTTGTGTGGGATGCTCACCAAGCTTCATTTCAGTCCTAGGCACTCAAAGGGCACTAAGCATAGAGTGTGAAAACTGAGTTTCCTTGAGAGCTGCTTGGAAGCCTGATGGTGTGTGAAGTTAGTGAGCCAAATGGAGTTGTTCTCCCACAAGAACCACTCGGCTGATCCTTCTTCAATATGCCCTTCACCAACATGCAGTGTTTCCTTGATTGAATTATCTCTCACACCAATATTTGCGTCTAGAGCCTTTGCATTGAGGGCTATCTGAAAATGGCTGTGGCGCTGAAGTTGCCTGTGAATGTGGAGTTGGTGGCATGTGAAACCCGCATGTGGAGCATTCGTTTGTGTGGGATGCTCTAGCAGGTTCATTCCTAGATAATGCAGTGAAAGGGCACTAAGCATAGAGTGTGAAAACTGAGTTTCCTTGAGAGCTGCTTGGAAGCTATGGTGTGTGAAGTTAGTGAGCCAAATGGAGTTGTTCTCCCACAAGAACCACTCGGCTGATCCTTCTTCAATATGCCCTTCACCAACATGCAGTGTTTCCTTGATTGAATTAGCTCTCACACCAATATTTGCGTCTAGAGCCTTTGCATTGAGGCCTATCTGAAAACGGCTGTGGCGCTGAAGTTGCCTGTGAATGTGGAGTTGGTGGCATGTGAAACCCGCATGTGGAGCATTCCTTTGTGTGGGATGCTCACCAAGCTTCATTTCAGTCCTGGGCACTCAAAGGGCACTAAGCATAGAGTGTGAAAACTGAGTTTCCTTGAGAGCTGCTTGGAAGCCTGATGGTGTGTGAAGTTAGTGAGCCAAATGGAGTTGTTCTCCCACAAGAACCACTTGGCTGATCCTTCTTCAATATGCCCGTCACCAACATGCAGTGTTTCCTTGATTGAATTAGCTCTCACACCAATATTTGCGTCTAGAGCCTTTGCATTGAGGGCTATCTGAAAACGGCTGTGGCGCTGAAGTTGCCTGTGAATGTGGAGTTGGTGGCATGTGAAACCCGCATGTGGAGCATTCGTTTGTGTGGGATGCTCTACCATGTTCATTCCTAGATAATGAACTCAAAGGGCACTAAGCATAGAGTGTGAAAACTGAGTTTTCTTGAGAGCTGCTTGGAAGCCTGATGGTGTGTGAAGTTAGTGAGCCAAATGGAGTTGTTCTCCCACAAGAACCACTCGGCTGATCCTTCTTCAATATGCCCTTCAGCAACATGCAGTGTTTCCTTGATTGAATTAGCTCTCACACCAATATTTGCGTCTAGAGCCTTTGCATTGAGGGCTATCTGAAAACGGCTGTGGCGCTGAAGTTGCCTGTGAATGTGGAGTTGGTGGCATGTGAAACCCGCATGTGGAGCATTCGTTTGTGTGTGATGCTCACCAAGCTTCATTTCAGTCCTAGGCACTCAAAGGGCACTAAGCATAGAGTGTGAAAACTGAGTTTCCTTGAGAGCTGCTTGGAAGCCTGATGGTGTGTGAAGTTAGTGAGCCAAATGGAGTTGTTCTCCCACAAGAACCACTCGGCTGATCCTTCTTCAATATGCCCGTCACCAACATGCAGTGTTTCCTTGATTGAATTAGCTCTCACAACAATATTTGCGTCTAGAGCCTTTGCATTGAGGGCTATCTGAAAACGGCTGTGGCGCTGAAGTTGCCTGTGAATGTGGAGTTGGTGGCATGTGAAACCCGCATGTGGAGCATTCGTTTGTGTGGGATGCTCTACCAGGTTCACTCCTAGATAATGCACTCAAAGGGCACTAAGCATAGAGTGTGAAAACTGAGTTTCCTTGAGAGCTGCTTGGAAGCCTGATGGTGTGTGAAGTTAGTGAGCCAAATGGAGTTGTTCTCCCACAAGAACCACTCGGCTGATCCTTCTTCAATATGCCCGTCACCAACATGCAGTGTTTCCTTGATTGAATTAGCTCTCACACCAATATTTGCGTCTAGAGCCTTTGCATTGAGGGCTATCTGAAAATGGCTGTGGCGCTGAAGTTGCCTGTGAATGTGGAGTTGGTGGCATGTGAAACCCGCATGTGGAGCATTCGTTTGTGTGGGATGCTCTACCAGGTTCATTCCTAGATAATGCAGTGAAAGGGCACTAAGCATAGAGTGTGAAAACTGAGTTTCCTTGAGAGCTGCTTGGAAGCCTGATGGTGTGTGAAGTTAGTGAGCCAAATGGAGTTGTTCTCCCACAAGAACCACTCGGCTGATCCTTCTTCAATATGCCCTTCACCAACATGCAGTGTTTCCTTGATTGAATTAGCTCTCACACCAATATTTGCGTCTAGAGCCTTTGCATTGAGGCCTATCTGAAAACGGCTGTGGCGCTGAAGTTGCCTGTGAATGTGGAGTTGGTGGCATGTGAAACCCGCATGTGGAGCATTCGTTTGTGTGGGATGCTCACCAAGCTTCATTTCAGTCCTAGGCACTCAAAGGGCACTAAGCATAGAGTGTGAAAACTGAGTTTCCTTGAGAGCTGCTTGGAAGCCTGATGGTGTGTGAAGTTAGTGAGCCAAATGGAGTTGTTCTCCCACAAGAACCACTTGGCTGATCCTTCTTCAATATGCCCTTCAGCAACATGCAGTGTTTCCTTGATTGAATTAGCTCTCACACCAATATTTGCGTCTAGAGCCTTTGCATTGAGGGCTATCTGAAAACGGCTGTGGCGCTGAAGTTGCCTGTGAATGTGGAGTTGGTGGCATGTGAAACCCGCATGTGGAGCATTCGTATCTGCGGGATGCTCACCAAGCTTCATTTCAGTCCTAGGCACTCAAAGGGCACTAAGCATAGAGTGTGAAAACTGAGGTTCCTTGAGAGCTGCTTGGATGCCTGATGGGGTGTGAAGTTAGTGAGCCAAATGGAGTTGTTCTCCCACAAGAACCACTCGGCTGATCTTTCTTCAATATGCCCTTCAGCAAGATGCAGTGTTTCCTTGATTGAATTAGCTCTCACACCAATATTTGCGTCTAGAGCCTTTGCATTGAGGGCTATCTGAAAACGGCTGTGGCGCTGAAGTTGCCTGTGAATGTGGAGTTGGTGGCATGTGAAACCCGCATGTGGAGCATTCGTTTGTGTGGGATGCTCTACTAGATTCATTCCTAGATAATGCAGTGAAAGGGCACTAAGCATAGAGTGTGAAAACTGAGTTTCCTTGAGAGCTGCTTGGAAGCCTGATGGTGTGTGAAGTTAGTGAGCCAAATGGAGTTGTTCTCCCACAAGAACCACTCGGCTGATCCTTCTTCAATATGCCCGTCACCAACATGCAGTGTTTCCTTGATTGAATTAGCTCTCACACCAATATTTGCGTCTAGAGCCTTTGCATTGAGGGCTATCTGAAAACGGCTGTGGCGCTGAAGTTGCCTGTGAATGTGGAGTTGGTGGCATGTGAAACCCGCATGTGGAGCATTCGTTTGTGTGGGATGCTCTACCATGTTCATTCCTAGATAATGAACTCAAAGGGCACTAAGCATAGAGTGTGAAAACTGAGTTTTCTTGAGAGCTGCTTGGAAGCCTGATGGTGTGTGAAGTTAGTGAGCCAAATGGAGTTGTTCTCCCACAAGAACCACTCGGCTGATCCTTCTTCAATATGCCCTTCAGCAACATGCAGTGTTTCCTTGATTGAATTAGCTCTCACACCAATATTTGCGTCTAGAGCCTTTGCATTGAGGGCTATCTGAAAACGGCTGTGGCGCTGAAGTTGCCTGTGAATGTGGAGTTGGTGGCATGTGAAACCCGCATGTGGAGCATTCGTTTGTGTGGGATGCTCACCAAGCTTCATTTCAGTCCTAGGCACTCAAAGGGCACTAAGCATAGAGTGTGAAAACTGAGTTTCCTTGAGAGCTGCTTGGAAGCCTGATGGTGTGTGAAGTTAGTGAGCCAAATGGAGTTGTTCTCCCACAAGAACCACTCGGCTGATCCTTCTTCAATATGCCCGTCACCAACATGCAGTGTTTCCTTGATTGAATTAGCTCTCACACCAATATTTGCGTCTAGAGCCTTTGCATTGAGGGCTATCTGAAAACGGCTGTGGCGCTGAAGTTGCCTGTGAATGTGGAGTTGGTGGCATGTGAAACCCGCATGTGGAGCATTCGTTTGTGTGGGATGCTCTACCAGGTTTACTCCTAGATAATGCAGTGAAAGGGCACTAAGCATAGAGTGTGAAAACTGAGTTTCCTTGAGAGCTGCTTGGAAGCCTGATGGTGTGTGAAGTTAGTGAGCCAAATGGAGTTGTTCTCCCACAAGAACCACTCGGCTGATCCTTCTTCAATATGCCCGTCACCAACATGCAGTGTTTCCTTGATTGAATTAGCTCTCACACCAATATTTGCGTCTAGAGCCTTTGCATTGAGGGCTATCTGAAAATGGCTGTGGCGCTGAAGTTGCCTGTGAATGTGGAGTTGGTGGCATGTGAAACCCGCATGTGGAGCATTCGTTTGTGTGGGATGCTCTACCAGGTTCATTCCTAGATAATGCAGTGAAAGGGCACTAAGCATAGAGAGTGAAAACTGAGTTTCCTTGAGAGCTGCTTGGAAGCCTGATGGTGTGTGAAGTTAGTGAGCCAAATGGAGTTGTTCTCCCACAAGAACCACTCGGCTGATCCTTCTTCAATATGCCCTTCACCAACATGCAGTGTTTCCTTGATTGAATTAGCTCTCACACCAATATTTGCGTCTAGAGCCTTTGCATTGAGGCCTATCTGAAAACGGCTGTGGCGCTGAAGTTGCCTGTGAATGTGGAGTTGGTGGCATGTGAAACCCGCATGTGGAGCATTCGTTTGTGTGGGATGCTCACCAAGCTTCATTTCAGTCCTAGGCACTCAAAGGGCACTAAGCATAGAGTGTGAAAACTGAGTTTCCTTGAGAGCTGCTTGGAAGCCTGATGGTGTGTGAAGTTAGTGAGCCAAATGGAGTTGTTCTCCCACAAGAACCACTTGGCTGATCCTTCTTCAATATGCCCGTCACCAACATGCAGTGTTTCCTTGATTGAATTAGCTCTCACACCAATATTTGCGTCTAGAGCCTTTGCATTGAGGGCTATCTGAAAACGGCTGTGGCGCTGAAGTTGCCTGTGAATGTGGAGTTGGTGGCATGTGAAACCCGCATGTGGAGCATTCGTATCTGCGGGATGCTCACCAAGCTTCATTTCAGTCCTAGGCACTCAAAGGGCACTAAGCATAGAGTGTGAAAACTGAGGTTCCTTGAGAGCTGCTTGGATGCCTGATGGGGTGTGAAGTTAGTGAGCCAAATGGAGTTGTTCTCCCACAAGAACCACTCGGCTGATCTTTCTTCAATATGCCCTTCACCAACATGCAGTGTTTCCTTGATTGAATTAGCTCTCACACCAATATTTGCGTCTAGAGCCTTTGCATTGAGGGCTATCTGAAAACGGCTGTGGCGCTGAAGTTGCCTGTGAATGTGGAGTTGGTGGCATGTGAAACCCGCATGTGGAGCATTCGTTTGTGTGGGATGCTCTACTAGATTCATTCCTAGATAATGCAGTGAAAGGGCACTAAGCATAGAGTGTGAAAACTGAGTTTCCTTGAGAGCTGCTTGGAAGCCTGATGGTGTGTGAAGTTAGTGAGCCAAATGGAGTTGTTCTCCCACAAGAACCACTCGGCTGATCCTTCTTCAATATGCCCGTCACCAACATGCAGTGTTTCCTTGATTGAATTAGCTCTCACACCAATATTTGCGTCTAGAGCCTTTGCATTGAGGGCTATCTGAAAACGGCTGTGGCGCTGAAGTTGCCTGTGAATGTGGAGTTGGTGGCATGTGAAACCCGCATGTGGAGCATTCGTTTCTGCGGGATGCTCACCAAGCTTCATTTCAGTCCAATCACTCAAAGGGCACTAAGCATAGAGTGTGAAAACTGAGTTTCCTTGAGAGCTGCTTGGAAGCCTGATGGTGTGTGAAGTTAGTGAGCCAAATGGAGTTGTTCTCCCACAAGAACCACTCGGCTGATCCTTCTTCAATATGCCCTTCAGCAACATGCAGTGTTTCCTTCATTGAATTAGCTCTCACACCAATATTTGCGTCTAGAGCCTTTGCATTGAGGGCTATCTGAAAACGGCTGTGGCGCTGAAGTTGCCTGTGAATGTGGAGTTGGTGGCATGTGAAACCCGCATGTGGAGCATTCGTTTGTGTGGGATGCTCACCAAGCTTCATTTCAGTCCTAGGCACTCAAAGGGCACTAAGCATAGAGTGTGAAAACTGAGTTTCCTTGAGAGCTGCTTGGAAGCCTGATGGTGTGTGAAGTTAGTGAGCCAAATGGAGTTGTTCTCCCACAAGAACCACTCGGCTGATCCTTCTTCAATATGCCCTTCACCAACATGCAGTGTTTCCTTGATTGAATTATCTCTCACACCAATATATGCGTCTAGAGCCTTTGCATTGAGGGCTATCTGAAAACGGCTGTGGCGCTGAAGTTGCCTGTGAATGTGGAGTTGGTGGCATGTGAAACCCGCATGTGGAGCATTCGTTTGTGTGGGATGCTCTACCAGGTTCATTCCTAGATAATGCAGTGAAAGGGCACTAAGCATAGAGTGTGAAAACTGAGTTTCCTTGAGAGCTGCTTGGAAGCTATGGTGTGTGAAGTTAGTGAGCCAAATGGAGTTGTTCTCCCACAAGAACCACTCGGCTGATCCTTCTTCAATATGCCCTTCACCAACATGCAGTGTTTCCTTGATTGAATTAGCTCTCACACCAATATTTGCGTCTAGAGCCTTTGCATTGAGGCCTATCTGAAAACGGCTGTGGCGCTGAAGTTGCCTGTGAATGTGGAGTTGGTGGCATGTGAAACCCGCATGTGGAGCATACCTTTGGGTGGGATACTGACCAAGCTTCATTTCAGTCCTGGGCACTCAAAGGGCACTAAGCATAGAGTGTGAAAACTGAGTTTCCTTGAGAGCTGCTTGGAAGCCTGATGGTGTGTGAAGTTAGTGAGCCAAATGGAGTTGTTCTCCCACAAGAACCACTTGGCTGATCCTTCTTCAATATGCCCGTCACCAACATGCAGTGTTTCCTTGATTGAATTAGCTCTCACACCAATATTTGCGTCTAGAGCCTTTGCATTGAGGGCTATCTGAAAACGGCTGTGGCGCTGAAGTTGCCTGTGAATGTGGAGTTGGTGGCATGTGAAACCCGCATGTGGAGCATTCGTTTGTGTGGGATGCTCTACCATGTTCATTCCTAGATAATGAACTCAAAGGGCACTAAGCATAGAGTGTGAAAACTGAGTTTTCTTGAGAGCTGCTTGGAAGCCTGATGGTGTGTGAAGTTAGTGAGCCAAATGGAGTTGTTCTCCCACAAGAACCACTCGGCTGATCCTTCTTCAATATGCCCTTCAGCAACATGCAGTGTTTCCTTGATTGAATTAGCTCTCACACCAATATTTGCGTCTAGAGCCTTTGCATTGAGGGCTATCTGAAAACGGCTGTGGCGCTGAAGTTGCCTGTGAATGTGGAGTTGGTGGCATGTGAAACCCGCATGTGGAGCATTCGTTTGTGTGGGATGCTCACCAAGCTTCATTTCAGTCCTAGGCACTCAAAGGGCACTAAGCATAGAGTGTGAAAACTGAGTTTCCTTGAGAGCTGCTTGGAAGCCTGATGGTGTGTGAAGTTAGTGAGCCAAATGGAGTTGTTCTCCCACAAGAACCACTCGGCTGATCCTTCTTCAATATGCCCTTCACCAACATGCAGTGTTTCCTTGATTGAATTAGCTCTCACACCAATATTTGCGTCTAGAGCCTTTGCATTGAGGGCTATCTGAAAACGGCTGTGGCGCTGAAGTTGCCTGTGAATGTGGAGTTGGTGGCATGTGAAACCCGCATGTGGAGCATTCGTTTGTGTGGGATGCTCACCAAGCTTCATTTCAGTCCTAGGCACTCAAAGGGCACTAAGCATAGAGTGTGAAAACTGAGTTTCCTTGAGAGCTGCTTGGAAGCCTGATGGTGTGTGAAGTTAGTGAGCCAAATGGAGTTGTTCTCCCACAAGAACCACTTGGCTGATCCTTCTTCAATATGCCCGTCACCAACATGCAGTGTTTCCTTGATTGAATTAGCTCTCACACCAATATTTGCGTCTAGAGCCTTTGCATTGAGGGCTATCTGAAAACGGCAGTGGCGCTGAAGTTGCCTGTGAATGTGGAGTTGGTGGCATGTGAAACCCGCATGTGGAGCATTCGTATCTGCGGGATGCTCACCAAGCTTCATTTCAGTCCTAGGCACTCAAAGGGCACTAAGCATAGAGTGTGAAAACTGAGGTTCCTTGAGAGCTGCTTGGATGCCTGATGGGGTGTGAAGTTAGTGAGCCAAATGGAGTTGTTCTCCCACAAGAACCACTCGGCTGATCCTTCTTCAATATGCCCTTCAGCAAGATGCAGTGTTTCCTTGATTGAATTAGCTCTCACACCAATATTTGCGTCTAGAGCCTTTGCATTGAGGGCTATCTGAAAACGGCTGTGGCGCTGAAGTTGCCTGTGAATGTGGAGTTGGTGGCATGTGAAACCCGCATGTGGAGCATTTGTTTGTGTGGGATGCTCTACCAGGTTCTTTCCTAGATAATGCAGTGAAAGGGCACTAAGCATAGAGTGTGAAAACTGAGTTTCCTTGAGAGCTGCTTGGAAGCCTGATGGTGTGTGAAGTTAGTGAGCCAAATGGAGTTGTTCTCCCACAAGAACCACTCGGCTGATCCTTCTTCAATATGCCCGTCACCAACATGCAGTGTTTCCTTGATTGAATTAGCTCTCACACCAATATTTGCGTCTAGAGCCTTTGCATTGAGGGCTATCTGAAAACGGCTGTGGCGCTGAAGTTGCCTGTGAATGTGGAGTTGGTGGCATGTGAAACCCGCATGTGGAGCATTCGTTTCTGCGGGATGCTCACCAAGCTTCATTTCAGTCCTAGGCACTCAAAGGGCACTAAGCATAGAGTGTGAAAACTGAGGTTCCTTGAGAGCTGCTTGGATGCCTGATGGGGTGTGAAGTTAGTGAGCCAAATGGAGTTGTTCTCCCACAAGAACCACTCGGCTGATCCTTCTTCAATATGCCCTTCAGCAACATGCAGTGTTTCCTTGATTGAATTAGCTCTCACACCAATATTTGCGTCTAGAGCCTTTGCATTGAGGGCTATCTGAAAACGGCTGTGGCGCTGAAGTTGCCTGTGAATGTGGAGTTGGTGGCATGTGAAACCCGCATGTGGAGCATTCGTTTGTGTGGGATGCTCACCAAGCTTCATTTCAGTCCTAGGCACTCAAAGGGCACTAAGCATAGAGTGTGAAAACTGAGTTTCCTTGAGAGCTGCTTGGAAGCCTGATGGTGTGTGAAGTTAGTGAGCCAAATGGAGTTGTTCTCCCACAAGAACCACTCGGCTGATCCTTCTTCAATATGCCCTTCACCAACATGCAGTGTTTCCTTGATTGAATTAGCTCTCACACCAATATTTGCGTCTAGAGCCTTTGCATTGAGGGCTATCTGAAAACGGCTGTGGCGCTCAAGTTGCCTGTGAATGTGGAGTTGGTGGCATGTGAAACCCGCATGTGGAGCATTCGTTTGTGTGGGATGCTCACCAAGCTTCATTTCAGTCCTAGGCACTCAAAGGGCACTAAGCATATAGTGTGAAAACTGAGTTTCCTTGAGAGCTGCTTGGAAGCCTGATGGTGTGTGAAGTTAGTGAGCCAAATGGAGTTGTTCTCCCACAAGAACCACTCGGCTGATCCTTCTTCAATATGCCCGTCACCAACATGCAGTGTTTCCTTGATTGAATTAGCTCTCACACCAATATTTGCGTCTAGAGCCTTTGCATTGAGGGCTATCTGAAAACGGCTGTGGCGCTGAAGTTGCCTGTGAATGTGGAGTTGGTGGCATGTGAAACCCGCATGTGGAGCATTCGTTTGTGTGGGATGCTCTACTAGATTCATTCCTAGAAAATGCACTCAAAGGGCACTAAGCCTAGAGTGTGAAAACTGAGTTTCCTTGAGAGCTGCTTGGAAGCCTGATGGTGTGTGAAGTTAGTGAGCCAAATGGAGTTGTTCTCCCACAAGAACCACTCGGCTGATCCTTCTTCAATATGCCCTTCAGCAACATGCAGTGTTTCCTTGATTGAATTAGCTCTCACACCAATATTTGCGTCTAGAGCCTTTGCATTGAGGGCTATCTGACAACGGCTGTGGCGCTGAAGTTGCCTGTGAATGTGGAGTTGGTGGCATGTGAAACCAGCATGTGGAGCATTCGTTTGTATGGAATAATCTACCAGGTTCATTCCTAGATAATGCAGTGAAAGGGCACTAAGCATAGAGTGTGAAAACTGAGTTTCCTTGAGAGCTGCTTGGAAGCCTGATGGTGTGTGAAGTTAGTGAGCCAAATGGAGTTGTTCTCTCACAAGAACCTCTCGGCTGATCCTTCTTCAATATGCCCTTCAGCAAGATGCAGTGTTTCCTTGATTGAATTAGCTCTCACACCAATATTTGCGTCTAGAGCCTTTGCATTGAGGGCTATCTGAAAGCGGCTGTGGCGCTGAAGTTGCCTGTGAATGTGGAGTTGGTGGCATGTGAAACCCGCATGTGGAGCATTCGTTTGTGTGGGATGCTCACCAAGCTTCATTTCAGTCCTAGGCACTCAAAGGGCACTAAGCATAGAGTGTGAAAACTGAGGTTCCTTGAGAGCTGCTTGGAAGCCTGATGGTGTGTGAAGTTAGTGAGCCAAATGGAGTTGTTCTCCCACAAGAACCACTCGGCTGATCCTTCCTTAATTTGCCCTTCACCAACATGCAGTGTTTCCTTGATTGAATTAGCTCTCACACCAATATTTGCGTCTAGAGCCTTTGCATTGAGGGCTATCTGAAAACGGCTGTGGCGCTGAAGTTGCCTGTGAATGTGGAGTTGGTGGCATGTGAAACCCGCATGTGGAGCATTCGTTTGTGTGGGATGCTCACCAAGCTTCATTTCAGTCCTAGGCACTCAAAGGGCACTAAGCATAGAGTGTGAAACCTGAGTTTCCTTGAGAGCTGCTTGGAAGCCTGATGGTGTGTGAAGTTAGTGAGCCAAATGGAGTTGTTCTCCCACAAGAACCACTCGGCTGATCCTTCTTCAATATGCCCGTCACCAACATGCAGTGTTTCCTTGATTGAATTAGCTCTCACACCAATATTTGCGTCTAGAGCCTTTGCATTGAGATCTATCTGAAAACGGCTGTGGCGCTGAAGTTGCCTGTGAATGTGGAGTTGGTGGCATGTGAAACCCGCATGTGGAGCATTCGTTTGTGTGGGATGCTCTACCAGGTTTACTCCTAGATAATGCACTCAAAGGGCACTAAGCATAGAGTGTGAAAACTGAGTTTCCTTGAGAGCTGATTGGAAGCCTGATGGTGTGTGAAGTTAGTGAGCCAAATGGAGTTGTTCTCCCACAAGAACCACTCGGCTGATCCTTCTTCAATATGCCCTTCACCAACATGCAGTGTTTCCTTGATTGAATTAGCTCTCACACCAATATTTGCGTCTAGAGCCTTTGCATTGAGGGCTATCTGAAAACGGCTGTGGCGCTGAAGTTGCCTGTGAATGTGGAGTTGGTGGCATGTGAAACCCGCATGTGGAGCATTCGTTTGTGTGGGATGCTCACCAAGCTTCATTTCAGTCCTAGGCACTCAAAGGGCACTAAGCATAGAGTGTGAAAACTGAGTTTCCTTGAGAGCTGCTTGGAAGCCTGATGGTGTGTGAAGTTAGTGAGCCAAATGGAGTTGTTCTCCCACAAGAACCACTCGGCTGATCCTTCTTCAATATGCCCGTCACCAACATGCAGTGTTTCCTTTATTGAATTAGCTCTCACACCAATATTTGCGTCTAGAGCCTTTGCATTGAGGGCTATCTGAAAACGGCTGTGGCGCTGAAGTTGCCTGTGAATGTGGAGTTGGTGGCATGTGAAACCCGCATGTGGAGCATTCGTTTGTGTGGGATGCTCTACCAGGTTCATTCCTAGATAATGCAGTGAAAGGGCACTAAGCATAGAGTGTGAAAACTGAGTTTCCTTGAGAGCTGCTTGGAAGCCTGATGGTGTGTGAAGTTAGTGAGCCAAATGGAGTTGTTCTCCCACAAGAACCACTTGGTTGATCCTTCTTCAATATTCCCTTCACCAACATGCAGTGTTTCCTTGATTGAATTAGCTCTCACACCAATATTTGCGTCTAGAGCCTTTGCATTGAGGGCTATCTGAAAACGGCTCTGGCGCTGAAGTTGCCTGTGAATGTGGAGTTGGTGGCATGTGAAACCCGCATGTGGAGCATTCGTTTGTGTGGGATGCTCACCAAGCTTCATTTCAGTCCTAGGCACTCAAAGGGCACTAAGCCTAGAGTGTGAAAACTGAGTTTCCTTGAGAGCTGCTTGGAAGCCTGATGGTGTGTGAAGTTAGTGAGCCAAATGGAGTTGTTCTCCCACAAGAACCACTCGGCTGATCCTTCTTCAATATGTCATTCACCAACATGCAGTGTTTCCTTGATTGAATTAGCTCTCACACCAATATTTGCGTCTAGAGCCTTTGCATTGAGGGCTATCTGAAAACGGCTCTGGCGCTGAAGTTGCCTGTGAATGTGGAGTTGGTGGCATGTGAAACCCGCATGTGGAGCATTCGTTTGTATGGGATAATCTACCAGGTTCATTCCTAGATAATGCACTCAAAGGGCACTAAGCCTAGAGTGTGAAAACTGAGTTTCCTTGAGAGCTGCTTGGAAGCCTGATGGTGTGTGAAGTTAGTGAGCCAAATGGAGTTGTTCTCCCACAAGAACCACTCGGCTGATCCTTCTTCAATATGCCCTTCAGCAACATGCAGTGTTTCCTTGATTGAATTAGCTCTCACACCAATATTTGCGTCTAGAGCCTTTGCATTGAGGGCTATCTGAAAACGGCTGTGGCGCTGAAGTTGCCTGTGAATGTGGAGTTGGTGGCATGTGAAACCCGCATGTGGAGCATTCGTTTGTGTGGGATGCTCTACTAGATTCATTCCTAGAAAATGCACTCAAAGGGCACTAAGCCTAGAGTGTGAAAACTGAGTTTCCTTGAGAGCTGCTTGGAAGCCTGATGGTGTGTGAAGTTAGTGAGCCAAATGGAGTTGTTCTCCCACAAGAACCACTCGGCTGATCCTTCTTCAATATGCCCTTCAGCAACATGCAGTGTTTCCTTGATTGAATTAGCTCTCACACCAATATTTGCGTCTAGAGCCTTTGCATTGAGGGCTATCTGACAACGGCTGTGGCGCTGAAGTTGCCTGTGAATGTGGAGTTGGTGGCATGTGAAACCAGCATGTGGAGCATTCGTTTGTATGGAATAATCTACCAGGTTCATTCCTAGATAATGCAGTGAAAGGGCACTAAGCATAGAGTGTGAAAACTGAGTTTCCTTGAGAGCTGCTTGGAAGCCTGATGGTGTGTGAAGTTAGTGAGCCAAATGGAGTTGTTCTCTCACAAGAACCTCTCGGCTGATCCTTCTTCAATATGCCCTTCAGCAAGATGCAGTGTTTCCTTGATTGAATTAGCTCTCACACCAATATTTGCGTCTAGAGCCTTTGGATTGAGGGCTATCTGAAAGCGGCTGTGGCGCTGAAGTTGCCTGTGAATGTGGAGTTGGTGGCATGTGAAACCCGCATGTGGAGCATTCGTTTGTGTGGGATGCTCACCAAGCTTCATTTCAGTCCTAGGCACTCAAAGGGCACTAAGCATAGAGTGTGAAAACTGAGGTTCCTTGAGAGCTGCTTGGAAGCCTGATGGTGTGTGAAGTTAGTGAGCCAAATGGAGTTGTTCTCCCACAAGAACCACTCGGCTGATCCTTCCTTAATTTGCCCTTCACCAACATGCAGTGTTTCCTTGATTGAATTAGCTCTCACACCAATATTTGCGTCTAGAGCCTTTGCATTGAGGGCTATCTGAAAACGGCTGTGGCGCTGAAGTTGCCTGTGAATGTGGAGTTGGTGGCATGTGAAACCCGCATGTGGAGCATTCGTTTGTGTGGGATGCTCACCAAGCTTCATTTCAGTCCTAGGCACTCAAAGGGCACTAAGCATAGAGTGTGAAAACTGAGGTTCCTTGAGAGATGCTTGGAAGCCTGATGGTGTGTGAAGTTAGTGAGCCAAATGGAGTTGTTCTCCCACAAGAACCACTCGGCTGATCCTTCTTCAATATGTCATTCACCAACATGCAGTGTTTCCTTGATTGAATTAGCTCTCACACCAATATTTGCGTCTAGATTCTTTGCATTGAGGGCTATCTGAAAACGGCTGTGGCGCTGAAGTTCCTGTGAATGTGGAGTTGGTGGCATGTGAAACCAGCATGTGGAGCATTCATTTGTATGGGATGATCTACCAGATTCATTCCTAGATAATGCACTCTAAGGCACTAAGCATAGAGTGTGAAAACTGAGTTTCCTTGAGAGCTGCTTGGAAGCCTGATGGTGTGTGAAGTTAGTGAGCCAAATGGAGTTGTTCTCCCACAAGAACCACTCGGCTGATCCTTCTTCAATATGCCCTTCACCAACACGCAGTGTTTCCTTGATTGAATTAGCTCTCATACCAATATTTGCATCTAGAGCCTTTGCATTGAGGGCTATCTGAAAATGGCTGTGGCGCTGAAGTTGCCTGTGAATGTGGAGTTGGTGGCATGTAAAACCGCATGTGGAGCATTCGTTTGTGTGGGATGCTCACCAAGCTTCATTTCAGTCCTAGGCACTCAAAGGGCACTAAGCATAGAGTGTGAAAACTGAGTTTCCTTGAGAGCTGCTTGGAAGCCTGATGGTGTGTGAAGTTAGTGAGCCAAATGGAGTTGTTCTCCCACAAGAACCACTCGGCTGATCCTTCTTCAATATGCCCTTCAGCAACATGCAGTGTTTCCTTGATTGAATTAGCTTTCACACCAATATTTGCGTCTAGAGCCTTTGCATTGAGGGCTATCTGAAAACGGCTGTGGCGCTGAAGTTGCCTGTGAATGTGGAGTTGGTGGCATGTGAAACCCGCATGTGGAGCATTCGTTTGTGTGGGATGCTCTACTAGATTCATTCCTAGAAAATGCACTCAAAGGGCACTAAGCATAGAGTGTGAAAACTGAGTTTCCTTGAGAGCTGCTTGGAAGCCTGATGGTGTGTGAAGTTAGTGAGCCAAATGGAGTTGTTCTCCCACAAGAACCACTCGGCTAATCCTTCCTTAATTTGCCCTTCACCAACATGCAGTGTTTCCTTGATTGAATTAGCTCTCACACCAATATTTGCGTCTAGAGCCTTTGCATTGAGGGCTATCTGAAAACGGCTGTGGCGCTGAAGTTGCCTGTAAATGTGGAGTTGGTGGCATGTGAAACCCGCATGTGCAGCATTCGTTTGTGTGGGATGCTCTACTAGATTCATTCCTAGATAATGCACTCAAAGGGCACTAAGCCTAGAGTGTGAAAACTGAGTTTCCTTGAGAGCTGCTTGGAAGCCTGATGGTGTGTGAAGTTAGTGAGCCAAATGGAGTTGTTCTCCCACAAGAACCACTTGGTTGATCCTTCTTCAATATTCCCTTCACCAACATGCAGTGTTTCCTTGATTGAATTAGCTCTCACACCAATATTTGCGTCTAGAGCCTTCGCATTGAGGGCTATCTGACAACGGCTGTGGCGCTGAAGTTGCCTGTGAATGTGGAGTTGGTGGCATGTGAAACCCGCATGTGGAGCATTCGTTTGTGTGGGATGCTCACCAAGCTTCATTTCAGTCCTAGGCACTCAAAGGGCACTAAGCATAGAGTGTGAAAACTGAGTTTCCTTGAGAGCTGCTTGGAAGCCTGATGGTGTGTGAAGTTAGTGAGCCAAATGGAGTTGTTCTCCCACAAGAACCACTCGGCTGATCCTTCTTCAATATGCCCTTCAGCAACATGCAGTGTTTCCTTGATTGAATTAGCTCTCACACCAATATTTGCATCTAGAGAATTTGCATTGAGGGCTATCTGAAAACGGCTGTGGCGCTGAAGTTGCCTGTGAATGTGGAGTTGGTGGCATGTGAAACCCGCATGTGGAGCATTCGTTTGTGTGGGATGCTCTACTAGATTCATTCCTAGATAATGCACTCAAAGGGCACTAAGCCTAGAGTGTGAAAACTGAGTTTCCTTGAGAGCTGCTTGGAAGCCTGATGGTGTGTGAAGTTAGTGAGCCAAATGGAGTTGTTCTCCCACAAGAACCACTTGGTTGATCCTTCTTCAATATGCCCTTCACCAACATGCAGTGTTTCCTTGATTGAATTAGCTCTCAAATGAATATTTGCGTCTAGAGCCTTCGCATTGAGGGCTATCTGACAACGGCTGTGGCGCTGAAGTTGCCTGTGAATGTGGAGTTGGTGGCATGTGAAACCCGCATGTGGAGCATTCGTTTGTGTGGGATGCTCACCAAGCTTCATTTCAGTCCTAGGCACTCAAAGGGCACTAAGCATAGAGTGTGAAAACTGAGTTTCGTTGAGAGCTGCTTGGAAGCCTGATGGTGTGTGAAGTTAGTGAGCCAAATGGAGTTGTTCTCCCACAAGAACCACTCGGCTGATCCTTCTTCAATATGTCATTCACCAACATGCAGTGTTTCCTTGATTGAATTAGCTCTCACACCAATATTTGCGTCTAGAGCCTTTGCATTGAGGGCTATCTGAAAACGGCTCTGGCGCTGAAGTTGCCTGTGAATGTGGAGTTGGTGGCATGTGAAACCCGCATGTGGAGCATTCGTTTGTATGGGATAATCTACCACGTTCATTCCTAGATAATGCACTCAAAGGGCACTAAGCCTAGAGTGTGAAAACTGAGTTTCCTTGAGAGCTGCTTGGAAGCCTGATGGTGTGTGAAGTTAGTGAGCCAAATGGAGTTGTTCTCCCACAAGAACCACTCGGCTGATCCTTCTTCAATATGCCCTTCACCAACATGCAGTGTTTCCTTGATTGAATTAGCTCTCACACCAATATTTGCATCTAGAGCCTTTGCATTGAGGGCTATCTGAAAACGGCTCTGGCGCTGAAGTTGCCTGTGAATGTGGAGTTGGTGGCATGTGAAACCCGCATGTGGAGCATTCGTTTGTGTGGGATGCTCTACTAGATTCATTCCTAGAAAATGCACTCAAAGGGCACTAAGCCTAGAGTGTGAAAACTGAGTTTCCTTGAGAGCTGCTTGGAAGCCTGATGGTGTGTGAAGTTAGTGAGCCAAATGGAGTTGTTCTCCCACAAGAACCACTCGGCTGATCCTTCTTCAATATGCCCTTCAGCAACATGCAGTGTTTCCTTGATTGAATTAGCTCTCACACCAATATTTGCGTCTAGAGCCTTTGCATTGATGGCTATCTGACAACGGCTGTGGCGCTGAAGTTGCCTGTGAATGTGGAGTTGGTGGCATGTGAAACCAGCATGTGGAGCATTCGTTTGTTTTTGGATGTTCTACCAGGTTCATTCCTAGATAATGCAGTGAAAGGGCACTAAGCATAGAGTGTGAAAACTGAGTTTCCTTGAGAGCTGCTTGGAAGCCTGATGGTGTGTGAAGTTAGTGAGCCAAATGGAGTTGTTCTGCCACAAGAACCACTCGGCTGATCCTTCTTCAATATGCCCTTCACCAACACGCAGTGTTTCCTTGATTGAATTAGCTCTCACACCAATATTTGCATCTAGAGCCTTTGCATTGAGGGCTATCTGAAAATGGCTGTGGCGCTGAAGTTGCCTGTGAATGTGGAGTTGGTGGCATGTGAAACCCGCATGTGGAGCATTCGTTTGTGTGGGATGCTCACCAAGCTTCATTTCAGTCCTAGGCACTCAAAGGGCACTAAGCATAGAGTGTGAAAACTGAGGTTCCTTGAGAGCTGCTTGGAAGCCTGATGGTGTGTGAAGTTAGTGAGCCAAATGGAGTTGTTCTCCCACAAGAACCACTCGGCTGATCCTTCCTTAATTTGCCCTTCACCAACATGCAGTGTTTCCTTGATTGAATTAGCTCTCAAACCAATATTTGCGTCTAGATTCTTTGCATTGAGGGCTATCTGAAAACGGCTGTGGCGCTGAAGTTCCTGTGAATGTGGAGTTGGTGGCATGTGAAACCCGCATGTGGAGCATTCGTTTGTATGGGATGATCTACCAGATTCATTCCTAGATAATGCAGTGAAAGGGCACTAAGCCTAGAGTGTGAAAACTGAGTTTCCTTGAGAGCTGCTTGGAAGCCTGATGGTGTGTGAAGTTAGTGAGCCAAATGGAGTTGTTCTCCCACAAGAACCACTTGGTTGATCCTTCTTCAATATGCCCTTCACCAACATGCAGTGTTTCCTTGATTGAATTAGCTCTCAAATGAATATTTGCGTCTAGAGCCTTCGCATTGAGGGCTATCTGACAACGGCTGTGGCGCTGAAGTTGCCTGTGAATGTGGAGTTGGTGGCATGTGAAACCAGCATGTGGAGCATTCGTTTGTATGGAATAATCTACCAGGTTCATTCCTAGATAATGCACTCTAAGGCACTAAGCATAGAGTGTGAAACCTGAGTTTCCTTGAGAGCTGCTTGGAAGCCTGATGGTGTGTGAAGTTAGTGAGCCAAATGGAGTTGTTCTCCCACAAGAACCACTCGGCTGATCCTTCTTCAATATGCCCTTCACCAACACGCAGTGTTTCCTTGATTGAATTAGCTCTCAAACCAATATTTGCATCTAGAGCCTTTGCATTGAGGGCTATCTGAAAATGGCTGTGGCGCTGAAGTTGCCTGTGAATGTGGAGTTGGTGGCATGTAAAACCGCATGTGGAGCATTCGTTTGTGTGGGATGCTCACCAAGCTTCATTTCAGTCCTACGCACTCAAAGGGCACTAAGCATAGAGTGTGAAAACTGAGTTTCCTTGAGAGCTGCTTGGAAGCCTGATGGTGTGTGAAGTTAGTGAGCCAAATGGAGTTGTTCTCCCACAAGAACCACTCGGCTGATCCTTCTTCAATATGCCCTTCAGCAACATGCAGTGTTTCCTTGATTGAATTAGCTTTCACACCAATATTTGCGTCTAGAGCCTTTGCATTGAGGGCTATCTGAAAACGGCTGTGGCGCTGAAGTTGCCTGTGAATGTGGAGTTGGTGGCATGTGAAACCCGCATGTGGAGCATTCGTTTGTGTGGGATGCTCTACTAGATTCATTCCTAGAAAATGCACTCAAAGGGCACTAAGCATAGAGTGTGAAAACTGAGTTTCCTTGAGAGCTGCTTGGAAGCCTGATGGTGTGTGAAGTTAGTGAGCCAAATGGAGTTGTTCTCCCACAAGAACCACTCGGCTGATCCTTCCTTAATTTGCATTTCACCAACATGCAGTGTTTCCTTGATTGAATTAGCTCTCACACCAATATTTGCGTCTAGAGCCTTTGCATTGAGGGCTATCTGAAAACGGCTGTGGCGCTGAAGTTGCCTTTGAATGTGGAGTTGGTGGCATGTGAAACCCGCATGTGGAGCATTCGTTTGTGTGGGATGCTCACCAAGCTTCATTTCAGTCCTAGGCACTCAAAGGGCACTAAGCATAGAGTGTGAAAACTGAGTTTCGTTGAGAGCTGCTTGGAAGCCTGATGGTGTGTGAAGTTAGTGAGCCAAATGGAGTTGTTCTCCCACAAGAACCACTCGGCTGATCCTTCTTCAATATGTCATTCACCAACATGCAGTGTTTCCTTGATTGAATTAGCTCTCACACCAATATTTGCGTCTAGAGCCTTTGCATTGAGGGCTATCTGAAAACGGCTGTGGCGCTGAAGTTGCCTGTGAATGTGGAGTTGGTGGCATGTGAAACCCGCATGTGGAGCATTCGTTTGTGTGGGATGCTCTACTAGATTCATTCCTAGATAATGCACTCAAAGGGCACTAAGCCTAGCGTGTGAAAACTGAGTTTCCTTGAGAGCTGCTTGGAAGCCTGATGGTGTGTGAAGTTAGTGAGCCAAATGGAGTTGTTCTCCCACAAGAACCACTTGGTTGATCCTTCTTCAATATGCCCTTCACCAACATGCAGTGTTTCCTTGATTGAATTAGCTCTCAAATGAATATTTGAGTCTAGAGCCTTCGCATTCAGGGCTATCTGACAACGGCTGTGGCGCTGAAGTTGCCTGTGAATGTGGAGTTGGTGGCATGTGAAACCAGCATGTGGAGCATTCGTTTGTATGGAATAATCTACCAGGTTCATTCCTAGATAATGCAGTGAAAGGGCACTAAGCATAGAGTGTGAAAACTGAGTTTCCTTGAGAGCTGCTTGGAAGCCTGATGGTGTGTGAAGTTAGTGAGCCAAATGGAGTTGTTCTGCCACAAGAACCACTCGGCTGATCCTTCTTCAATATGCCCTTCACCAACACGCAGTGTTTCCTTGATTGAATTAGCTCTCAAACCAATATTTGCATCTAGAGCCTTTGCATTGAGGGCTATCTGAAAATGGCTGTGGCGCTGAAGTTGCCTGTGAATGTGGAGTTGGTGGCATGTGAAACCCGCATGTGGAGCATTCGTTTGTGTGGGATGGTCTACTAGATTCATTCCTAGAAAATGCACTCAAAGGGCACTAAGCATAGAGTGTGAAAACTGAGTTTCCTTGAGAGCTGCTTGGAAGCCTGATGGTGTGTGAAGTTAGTGAGCCAAATGGAGTTGTTCTCCCACAAGAACCACTCGGCTGATCCTTCCTTAATTTGCCCTTCACCAACATGCAGTGTTTCCTTGATTGAATTAGCTCTCACACCAATATTTGCGTCTAGAGCCTTTGCATTGAGGGCTATCTGAAAACGGCTGTGGCGCTGAAGTTGCCTGTGAATGTGGAGTTGGTGGCATGTGAAACCCGCATGTGGAGCATTCGTTTGTGTGGGATGCTCACCAAGCTTCATTTCAGTCCTAGGCACTCAAAGGGCACTAAGCATAGAGTGTGAAAACTGAGGTTCCTTGAGAGATGCTTGGAAGCCTGATGGTGTGTGAAGTTAGTGAGCCAAATGGAGTTGTTCTCCCACAAGAACCACTCGGCTGATCCTTCTTCAATATGTCATTCACCAACATGCAGTGTTTCCTTGATTGAATTAGCTCTCACACCAATATTTGCGTCTAGATTCTTTGCATTGAGGGCTATCTGAAAACGGCTGTGGCGCTGAAGTTCCTGTGAATGTGGAGTTGGTGGCATGTGAAACCAGCATGTGGAGCATTCGTTTGTATGGGATGATCTACCAGATTCATTCCTAGATAATGCAGTGAAAGAGCACTAAGCCTAGAGTGTGAAAACTGAGTTTCCTTGAGAGCTGCTTGGAAGCCTGATGGTGTGTGAAGTTAGTGAGCCAAATGGAGTTGTTCTCCCACAAGAACCACTTGGTTGATCCTTCTTCAATATGCCCTTCACCAACATGCAGTGTTTCCTTGATTGAATTAGCTCTCAAACGAATATTTGCGTCTAGAGCCTTTGCATTGAGGGCTATCTGAAAACGGCTGTGGCGCTGAAGTTGCCTGTGAATGTGGAGTTGGTGGCATGTGAAACCCGCATGTGGAGCATTCGTTTGTGTGGGATGCTCACCAAGCTTCATTTCAGTCCTAGGCACGCAAAGGGCACTAAGCATAGAGTGTGAAAACTGAGTTTCCTTGAGAGCTGCTTGGAAGCTTGATGGTGTGTGAAGTTAGTGAGCCAAATGGAGTTGTTCTCCCACAAGAACCACTCGGCTGATCCTTCTTCAATATGCCCTTCACCAACATGCAGTGTTTCCTTGATTGAATTAGCTCTCAAATGAATATTTGCGTCTAGAGCCTTTGCATTGAGGGCTATTTGAAAACGGCTGTGGCGCTGAAGTTGCCTGTGAATGTGGTTTTGGTGGCATGTAAAACCAGCATGTGGAGCATTCGTTTGTATGGAATAATCTACCAGGTTCATTCCTAGATAACGCACTCTAAGGCACTAAGCATAGAGTGTGAAACCTGAGTTTCCTTGAGAGCTGCTTGGAAGCCTGATGGTGTGTGAAGTTAGTGAGCCAAATGGAGTTGTTCTCCCACAAGAACCACTCGGCTGATCCTTCTTCAATATGCCCTTCACCAACACGCAGTGTTTCCTTGATTGAATTAGCTCTCAAACCAATATTTGCATCTAGAGCCTTTGCATTGAGGGCTATCTGAAAATGGCTGTGGCGCTGAAGTTGCCTGTGAATGTGGAGTTGGTGGCATGTAAAACCGCATGTGGAGCATTCGTTTGTGTGGGATGCTCACCAAGCTTCATTTCAGTCCTAGGCACTCAAAGGGCACTAAGCATAGAGTGTGAAAACTGAGTTTCCTTGAGAGCTGCTTGGAAGCCTGATGGTGTGTGAAGTTAGTGAGCCAAATGGAGTTGTTCTCCCACAAGAACCACTCGGCTGATCCTTCGTCAATTTGCCCTTCACCAACATGCAGTGTTTCCTTGATTGAATTAGCTCTCACACCAATATTTGCGTCTAGAGCCTTTGCATTGAGGGCTATCTGAAAACGGCTGTGGCGCTGAAGTTGCCTGTGAATGTGGAGTTGGTGGCATGTGAAACCCGCATGTGGAGCATTCGTTTGTGTGGGATGCTCACCAAGCTTCATTTCAGTCCTAGGCACTCAAAGGGCACTAAGCATAGAGTGTGAAAACTGAGTTTCCTTGAGAGCTGCTTGGAAGCCTGATGGTGTGTGAAGTTAGTGAGCCAAATGGAGTTGTTCTCCCACAAGAACCACTCGGCTGATCCTTCTTCAATATGTCATTCACCAACATGCAGTGTTTCCTTGATTGAATCAGCTCTCACACCAATATTTGCGTCTAGAGCCTTTGCATTGAGGGCTATCTGAAAACGGCTGTGGCGCTGAAGTTCCTGTGAATGTGGAGTTGGTGGCATGTGAAACCCGCATGTGGAGCATTCGTTTGTATGGGATGATCTACCAGGTTCATTCCTAGATAATGCAGTGAAAGGGCACTAAGCCTAGAGTGTGAAAACTGAGTTTCCTTGAGAGCTGCTTGGAAGCCTGATGGTGTGTGAAGTTAGTGAGCCAAATGGAGTTGTTCTCCCACAAGAACCACTTGGTTGATCCTTCTTCAATATGCCCTTCACCAACATGCAGTGTTTCCTTGATTGAATTAGCTCTCAAACGAATATTTGCGTCTAGAGCCTTTGCATTGAGGGCTATCTGAAAACGGCTGTGGCGCTGAAGTTGCCTGTGAATGTGGAGTTGGTGGCATGTGAAACCCGCATGTGGAGCATTCGTTTGTGTGGGATGCTCACCAAGCTTCATTTCAGTCCTAGGCACTCAAAGGGCACTAAGCATAGAGTGTGAAAACTGAGTTTCCTTGAGAGCTGCTTGGAAGCTTGATGGTGTGTGAAGTTAGTGAGCCAAATGGAGTTGTTCTCCCACAAGAACCACTCGGCTGATCCTTCTTCAATATGCCCTTCACCAACATGCAGTGTTTCCTTGATTGAATTAGCTCTCACACCAATATTTGCGTCTAGAGCCTTTGCATTGAGGGCTATCTGAAAACGGCTGTGGCGCTGAAGTTGCCTGTGAATGTGGAGTTGGTGGCATGTGAAACCCGCATATGGAGCATTCGTTTGTGTGGGATGGTCTACCAGGTTCATTCCTAGATAATGAACTCAAAGGGCACTAAGCATAGAGTGTGAAAACTGTTTCCTTGAGAGCTGCTTGGAAGCCTGATGGTGTGTGAAGTTAGTGAGCCAAATGGAGTTGTTCTCCCACAAGAACCACTAGGCTGATCCTTCTTCAATATGCCCTTCACCAACATGCAGTGTTTCCTTGATTGAATTAGCTCTCACACCAATATTTGCGTCTAGAGCCTTTGCATTGAGGGCTATCTGAAAATGGCTGTGGCGCTGAAGTTGCCTGTGAATGTGGAGTTGGTGGCATGTGAAACCCGCATGTGGAGCATTCGTTTGTGTGGGATGCTCTACTAGATTCATTCCTAGATAATGCACTCAAAGGGCACTAAGCATAGAGTGTGAAAACTGAGTTTCCTTGAGAGCTGCTTGGAAGCCTGATGGTGTGTGAAGTTAGTGAGCCAAATGGAGTTGTTCTCCCACAAGAACCACTTGGTTGATCCTTCTTCAATATGCCCTTCAGCAACATGCAGTGTTTCCTTGATTGAATTAGCTCTCACACCAATATTTGCGTCTAGAGCCTTTGCATTGAGGGCTATCTGACAACGGCTGTGGCGCTGAAGTTGCCTGTGAATGTGGAGTTGGTGGCATGTGAAACCCGCATGTGGAGCATTCGTTTGTGTGGAATGCTCACAAAGCTTCATTTCAGTCCTAGGCACTCAAAGGGCACTAAGCATAGAGTGTGAAAACTGAGTTTCCTTGAGAGCTGCTTGGAAGCCTGATGGTGTGTGAAGTTAGTGAGCCAAATGGAGTTGTTCTCCCACAAGAACCACTCGGCTGATCCTTCTTCAATATGCCCTTCACCAACATGCAGTGTTTCCTTGATTGAATTAACTCTCACACCAATATTTGCGTCTAGAGCCTTTGCATTGAGGGCTATCTGAAAACGGCTGTGGCGCTGAAGTTGCCTGTGAATGTGGAGTTGGTGGCATGTGAAACCCGCATGTGGAGCATTCGTTTGTGTGGGATGGTCTACCAGGTTCATTCCTAGATAATGAAATCAAAGGGCACTAAGCATAGAGTGTGAAAACTGAGTTTCCTTGAGAGCTGCTTGGAAGCCTGATGGTGTGTGAAGTTAGTGAGCCAAATGGAGTTGTTCTCCCACAAGAACCACTCGGCTGATCCTTCTTCAATATGCCCTTCAGCAACATGCAGTGTTTGCTTGATTGAATTAGCTCTCACACCAATATTTGCGTCTAGAGCCTTTGCATTGAGGGCTATCTGAAAACGGCTGTGGCGCTGAAGTTGCCTGTGAATGTGGAGTTGGTGGCATGTGAAACCCACATGTGGAGCATTCGTTTGTGTGGGATGCTCTACTAGATTCATTCCTAGATAATGCACTCAAAGGGCACTAAGCCTAGAATGTGAAAACTGAGTTTCCTTGAGAGCTGCTTGGAAGCCTGATGGTGTGTGAAGTTAGTGAGCCAAATGGAGTTGTTCTCCCACAAGAACCACTTGGTTGATCCTTCTTCAATATGCCCTTCACCAACATGCAGTGATTCCTTGATTGAATTAGCTCTCAAACGAATATTTGCGTCTAGAGACTTTGCATTGAGGGCTATCTGACAACGGCTGTGGCGCTGAAGTTGCCTGTGAATGTGGAGTTGGTGGCATGTGAAACCCGCATGTGGAGCATTCGTTTGTGTGGGATGCTCACCATGATTCATTTCAGTCCTAGGCACTCAAAGGGCACTAAGCATAGAGTGTGAAAACTGAGTTTCGTTGAGAGCTGCTTGGAAGCCTGATGGTGTGTGAAGTTAGTGAGCCAAATGGAGTTGTTCTCCCACAAGAACCACTCAGCTGATCCTTCTTCAATATGCCCTTCACCAACATGCAGTGTTTCCTTGATTGAATTAGCTCTCACACCAATATTTGCGTCTAGAGCCTTTGCATTGAGGGTTATCTGAAAACGGCTGTGGCGCTGAAGTTGCCTGTGAATGTGGAGTTGGTGGCATGTGAAACCCGCATGTGGAGCATTCGTTTGTGTGGGATGCTCTACCAGGTTCATTCCTAGATAATGCAGTGAAAGAGCACTAAGCCTAGAGTGTGAAAACTGAGTTTCCTTGAGAGCTGCTTGGAAGCCTGATGGTGTGTGAAGTTAGTGAGCCAAATGGAGTTGTTCTCCCACAAGAACCACTCGGCTGATCCTTCTTCAATATGCCCTTCACCAACATGCAGTGTTTCCTTGATTGAATTAGCTCTCACACCAATATTTGCGTCTAGAGCCTTTGCATTGAGGGCTATCTGAAAATGGCTGTGGCGCTGAAGTTGCCTGTGAATGTGGAGTTGGTGGCATGTGAAACCCGCATGTGGAGCATTCGTTTGTGTGGGATGCTCACCAAGCTTCATTTCAGTCCTAGGCACTCAAAGGACATTAAGCCTAGAGTGTGAAAACTGAGTTTCCTTGAGAGCTGCTTGGAAGCCTGATGGTGTGTGAAGTTAGTGAGCCAAATGGAGTTGTTCTCCCACAAGAACCACTCGGCTGATCCTTCTTCAATATGCCCTTCACCAACATGCAGTGTTTCCTTGATTGAATTAACTCTCACACCAATATTTGCGTCTAGAGCCTTTGCATTGAGGGCTATCTGAAAACGGCTGTGGCGCTGAAGTTGCCTGTGAATGTGGAGTTGGTGGCATGTGAAACCCGCATGTGGAGCATTCGTTTGTGTGGAATGCTCTACCAGGTTCATTCCTAGATAATGCACTCAAAGGGCACTAAGCATAGAGTGTGAAAACTGAGTTTCCTTGAGAGCTGCTTGGAAGCCTGATGGTGTGTGAATTTAGTGAGCCAAATGGAGTTGTTCTCCCACAAGAACCACTCGGCTGATCCTTCTTCAATATGCCCTTCACCAACATGCAGTGTTTCCTTGATTGAATTAGCTCTCACACCAATATTTGCGTCTAGAGCCTTTGCATTGAGGGCTATCTGAAAATGGCTGTGGCGCTGAAGTTGCCTGTGAATGTGGACTTGGTGGCATGTGAAACCCGCATGTGGAGCATTCGTTTGTGTGGGATGCTCACCATGATTCATTTCAGTCCTAGGCACTCAAAGGGCACTAAGCATAGAGTGTGAAAACTGAGTTTCCTTGAGAGCTTCTTGGAAGCCTGATGGTGTGTGAAGTTAGTGAGCCAAATGGAGTTGTTCTCCCACAAGAACCACTCGGCTGATCCTTCTTCAATATGCCCTTCACCAACATGCAGTGTTTCCTTGATTGAATTAGCTCTCACACCAATATTTGCGTCTAGAGCCTTTGCATTGAGGGTTATCTGAAAACGGCTGTGGCGCTGAAGTTGCCTGTGAATGTGGAGTTGGTGGCATGTGAAACCCGCATGTGGAGCATTCGTTTGTGTGGGATGCTCTACCAGGTTCATTCCTAGATAATGCACTCAAAGGGCATTAAGCCTAGAGTGTGAAAACTGAGTTTCCTTGAGAGCTGCTTGGAAGCCTGATGGTGTGTGAAGTTAGTGAGCCAAATGGAGTTGTTCTCCCACAAGAACCACTCGGCTGATCCTTCTTCAATATGCCCTTCACCAACATGCAGTGTTTCCTTGATTGAATTAGCTCTCACACCAATATTTGCGTCTAGAGCCTTTGCATTGAGGGCTATCTGAAAATGGCTGTGGCGCTGAAGTTGCCTGTGAATGTGGAGTTGGTGGCATGTGAAACCCGCATGTGGAGCATTCGTTTGTGTGGGATGCTCACCAAGCTTCATTTCAGTCCTAGGCACTCAAAGGACATTAAGCCTAGAGTGTGAAAACTGAGTTTCCTTGAGAGCTGCTTGGAAGCCTGATGGTGTGTGAAGTTAGTGAGCCAAATGGAGTTGTTCTCCCACAAGAACCACTCGGCTGATCCTTCTTCAATATGCCCTTCACCAACATGCAGTGTTTCCTTGATTGAATTAGCTCTCACACCAATAGTTGCGTCTAGAGCCTTTGCATTGAGGGCTATCTGAAAACGGCTGTGGCGCTGAAGTTGCCTGTGAATGTGGAGTTGGTGGCATGTGAAACCCGCATGTGGAGCATTCGTTTGTGTGGAATGCTCTACCAGGTTCATTCCTAGATAATGCACTCAAAGGGCACTAAGCATAGAGTGTGAAAACTGAGTTTCCTTGAGAGCTGCTTGGAAGCCTGATGGTGTGTGAAGTTAGTGAGCCAAATGGAGTTGTTCTCCCACAAGAACCACTCGGCTGATCCTTCTTCAATATGCCCTTCAGCAAGATGCAGTGTTTCCTTGATTGAATTAGCTCTCACACCAATATTTGCGTCTAGAGCCTTTGCATTGAGGGCTATCTGAAAACGGCTGTGGCGCTGAAGTTGCCTGTGAATGTGGACTTGGTGGCATGTGAAACCCGCATGTGGAGCATTCTTTTGTGTGGGATGTTCACCAAGCTTCATTTCAGTCCTAGGCACTCAAAGGGCACTAAGCATTGAGTGTGAAAACTGAGTTTCCTTGAGAGCTGCTTGGAAGCCTGATGGTGTGTGAAGTTAGTGAGCCAAATGGAGTTGTTCTCCCACAAGAACCACTCGGCTGATCCTTCTTCAATATGCCCTTCACCAACATGCAGTGTTTCCTTGATTGAATTAGCTCTCACACCAATATTTGCGTCTAGAGCCTTTGCATTGAGGGCTATCTGAAAACGGCTGTGGCGCTGAAGTTGCCTGTGAATGTGGAGTTGGTGGCATGTGAAACCCGCCTGTGGAGCATTCGTTTGTGTGGGATGCTCTACCAGGTTTACTCCTAGATAATGCACTCAAAGGGCACTAAGCATAGAGTGTGAAAACTGAGTTTCCTTGAGAGCTGCTTGGAAGCCTGATGGTGTGTGAAGTTAGTGAGACAAATGGAGTTGTTCTCCCACAAGAACCACTCGGCTGATCCTTCTTCAATATGCCCTTCACCAACATGCAGTGTTTCCTTGATTGAATTAGCTCTCACACCAATATTTGCGTCTAGAGCCTTTGCATTGAGGGCTATCTGAAAATGGCTGTGGCGCTGAAGTTGCCTGTGAATGTGGAGTTGGTGGCATGTGAAACCCGCATGTGGAGCATTCGTTTGTGTGGGATGCTCACCAAGCTTCATTTCAGTCCTAGGCACGCAAAGGACATTAAGCCTAGAGTGTGAAAACTGAGTTTCCTTGAGAGCTGCTTGGAAGCCTGATGGTGTGTGAAGTTAGTGAGCCAAATGGAGTTGTTCTCCCACAAGAACCACTCGGCTGATCTTACTTCAATATGCCCTTCACCAACATGCAGTGTTTCCTTGATTGAATTAGCTCTCACACCAATATTTGCGTCTAGAGCCTTTGCATTGAGGGCTATCTGAAAACGGCTGTGGCGCTGAAGTTGCCTGTGAATGTGGAGTTGGTGGCATGTGAAACCCGCATGTGGAGCATTCGTTTGTGTGGGATGATCTACCAGGTTCATTCCTACATAATGAACTCAAAGGGCACTAAGCATAGAGTGTGAAAACTGAGTTTCCTTGAGAGCTGCTTGGAAGCCTGATGGTGTGTGAAGTTAGTGAGCCAAATGGAGTTGTTCTCCCACAAGAACCACTCGGCTGATCCTTCTTCAATATGCCCTTCACCAACATGCAGTGTTTGCTTGATTGAATTAGCTCTCACACCAATATTTGCGTCTAGAGCCTTTGCATTGAGGGCTATCTGAAAACGGCTGTGGCGCTGAAGTTGCCTGTGAATGTGGAGTTGGTGGCATGTGAAACCCACATGTGGAGCATTCGTTTGTGTGGGATGCTCTACTAGATTCATTCCTAGATAATGCACTCAAAGGGCACTAAGCCTAGAGTGTGAAAACTGAGTTTCCTTGAGAGCTGCTTGGAAGCCTGATGGTGTGTGAAGTTAGTGAGCCAAATGGAGTTGTTCTCCCACAAGAACCACATGGTTGATCCTTCTTCAATATGCCCTTCACCAACATGCAGTGATTCCTTGATTGAATTAGCTCTCAAACGAATATTTGCGTCTAGAGCCTTTGCATTGAGGGCTATCTGACAACGGCTGTGGCGCTGAAGTTGCCTGTGAATGTGGAGTTGGTGGCATGTGAAACCCGCATGTGGAGCATTCGTTTGTGTGGGATGCTCACCATGATTCATTTCAGTCCTAGGCACTCAAAGGGCACTAAGCATAGAGTGTGAAAACTGAGTTTCCTTGAGAGCTGCTTGGAAGCCTGATGGTGTGTGAAGTTAGTGAGCCAAATGGAGTTGTTCTCCCACAAGAACCACTCGGCTGATCCTTCTTCAATATGCCCTTCACCAACATGCAGTGTTTCCTTGATTGAATTAGCTCTCACACCAATATTTGCGTCTAGAGCCTTTGCATTGAGGGTTATCTGAAAACGGCTGTGGCGCTGAAGTTGCCTGTGAATGTGGAGTTGGTGGCATGTGAAACCCGCATGTGGAGCATTCGTTTGTGTGGGATGCTCTACCAGGTTCATTCCTAGATAATTAACTCAAAGGGCACTAAGCTTAGAGTGTGAAAACTGAGTTTCCTTGAGAGCTGCTTGGAAGCCTGATGGTGTGTGAAGTTAGTGAGCCAAATGGAGTTGTTCTCCCACAAGAACCACTCGGCTGATCCTTCTTCAATATGCCCTTCACCAACATGCAGTGTTTCCTTGATTGAATTAGCTCTCACACCAATATTTGCGTCTAGAGCCTTTGCATTGAGGGCTATCTGAAAATGGCTGTGGCGCTGAAGTTGCCTGTGAATGTGGAGTTGGTGGCATGTGAAACCCGCATGTGGAGCATTCGTTTGTGTGCGATGCTCACCAAGCTTCATTTCAGTCCTAGGCACTCAAAGGACATTAAGCCTAGAGTGTGAAAACTGAGTTTTCTTGAGAGCTGCTTGGAAGCCTGATGGTGTGTGAAGTTAGTGAGCCAAATGGAGTTGTTCTCCCACAAGAACCACTCGGCTGATCCTTCTTCAATATGCCCTTCACCAACATGCAGTGTTTCCTTGATTGAATTAGCTCTCACACCAATATTTGCGTCTAGAGCCTTTGCATTGAGGGCTATCTGAAAATGGCTGTGGCGCTGAAGTTGCCTGTGAATGTGGAGTTGGTGGCATGTGAAACCCGCATGTGGAGCATTCGTTTGTGTGGAATGCTCTACCAGGTTCATTCCTAGATAATGCACTCAAAGGGCACTAAGCATAGAGTGTGAAAACTGAGTTTCCTTGAGAGCTGCTTGGAAGCCTGATGGTGTGTGAAGTTAGTGAGCCAAATGGAGTTGTTCTCCCACAAGAACCACTCGGCTGATCCTTCTTCAATATGCCCTTCACCAACATGCAGTGTTTCCTTGATTGAATTAGCTCTCACACCAATATTTGCGTCTAGAGCCTTTGCATTGAGGACTATCTGAAAACGGCTGTGGCGCTGAAGTTGCCTGTGAATGTGGACTTGGTGGCATGTGAAACCCGCATGTGGAGCATTCTTTTGTGTGGGATGTTCACCAAGCTTCATTTCAGTCCTAGGCACTCAATGGGCACTAAGCATTGAGTGTGAAAACTGAGTTTCCTTGAGAGCTGCTTGGAAGCCTGATGGTGTGTGAAGTTAGTGAGCCAAATGGAGTTGTTCTCCCACAAGAACCACTCGGCTGATCCTTCTTCAATATGCCCTTCAGCAAGATGCAGTGTTTCCTTAATTGAATTAGCTCTCACACCAATATTTGCGTCTAGAGCCTTTGCATTGAGGGCTATCTGAAAACGGCTGTGGCGCTGAAGTTGCCTGTGAATGTGGAGTTGGTGGCATGTGAAACCCGCCTGTGGAGCAATCGTTTGTGTGGGATGCTCTACCAGGTTTACTCCTAGATAATGCACTCAAAGGGCACTAAGCCTAGAGTGTGAAAACTGAGTTTCCTTGAGAGCTGCTTGGAAGCCTGATGGTGTGTGAAGTTAGTGAGCCAAATGGAGTTGTTCTCCCACAAGAACCACTCGGCTGATCCTTCTTCAATATGCCCTTCACCAACATGCAGTGTTTCCTTGATTGAATTAGCTCTCACACCAATATTTGCATCTAGAGCCTTTGCATTGAGGGCTATCTGAAAATGGCTGTGGCGCTGAAGTTGCCTGTGAATGTGGAGTTGGTGGCATGTGAAACCCGCATGTGGAGCATTCGTTTGTGTGGGATGCTCACCAAGCTTCATTTCAGTCCTAGGCACTCAAAGGACATTAAGCCTAGAGTGTGAAAACTGAGTTTCCTTGAGAGCTGCTTGGAAGCCTGATGGTGAGTGAAGTTAGTGAGCCAAATGGAGTTGTTCTCCCACAAGAACCACTCGGCTGATCTTTCTTCAATATGCCCTTCACCAACATGCAGTGTTTCCTTGATTGAATTAGCTCTCACACCAATATTTGCGTCTGGAGCCTTTGCATTGAGGGCTATCTGAAAATGGCTGTGGCGCTGAAGTTGCCTGTGAATGTGGAGTTGGTGGCATGTGAAACCCGCATGTGGAGCATTCGTTTGTGTGGGATGCTCTATCAGGTTTACTCCTAGATAATGCACTCAAAGGGCACTAAGCATAGAGTGTGAAAACTGAGTTTCCTTGAGAGCTGCTTGGAAGCCTGATGGTGTGTGAAGTTAGTGAGCCAAATGGAGTTGTTCTCCCACAAGAACCACTCGGCTGATCCTTCTTCAATATGCCCTTCACCAACATGCAGTGTTTCCTTGATTGAATTAGCTCTCACACCAATATTTGCGTCTAGAGCCTTTGCATTGAGGGCTATCTGAAAATGGCTGTGGCGCTGAAGTTGCCTGTGAATGTGGAGTTGGTGGCATGTGAAACCCGCATGTGGAGCATTCGTTTGTGTGGGATGCTCACCAAGCTTCATTTCAGTCCTAGGCACTCAAAGGACATTAAGCCTAGAGTGTGAAAACTGAGTTTCCTTGAGAGCTGCTTGGAAGCCTGATGGTGTGTGAAGTTAGTGAGCCAAATGGAGTTGTTCTCCCACAAGAACCACTTGGTTGATCCTTCTTCAATATGCCCTTCAGCAACATGCAGTGTTTCCTTGATTGAATTAGCTCTCACACCAATATTTGCGTCTAGAGCCTTTGTATTGAGGGCTATCTGACAACGGCTATGGCGCTGAAGTTGCCTGTGAATGTGGAGTTGGTGGCATGTGAAACCCGCATGTGGAGCATTCGTTTGTGTAGAATGCTCACCAAGCTTCATTTCAGTCCTAGGCACTCAAAGGGCACTAAGCATAGAGTGTGAAAACTGAGTTTCCTTGAGAGCTGCTTGGAAGCCTGATGGTGTGTGAAGTTAGTGAGCCAAATGGAGTTGTTCTCCCACAAGAACCACTCGGCTGATCCTTCTTCAATATGCCCTTCACCAACATGCAGTGTTTCCTTGATTGAATTAACTCTCACACCAATATTTGCGTCTAGAGCCTTTGCATTGAGGGCTATCTGAAAACGGCTGTGGCGCTGAAGTTGCCTGTGAATGTGGAGTTGGTGGCATGTGAAACCCGCATGTGGAGCATTCGTTTGTGTGGGATGGTCTACCAGGTTCATTCCTAGATAATGCACTCAAAGGGCACTAAGCATAGAGTGTGAAAACTGAGTTTCCTTGAGAGCTGCTTGGAAGCCTGATGGTGTGTGAAGTTAGTGAGCCAAATGGAGTTGTTCTCCCACAAGAACCACTCGGCTGATCCTTCTTCAATATGCCCTTCACCAACATGCAGTGTTTCCTTGATTGAATTAGCTCTCACACCAATATTTGCGTCTAGAGCCTTTGCATTGAGGGTTATCTGAAAACGGCTGTGGCGCTGAAGTTGCCTGTGAATGTGGAGTTGGTGGCATGTGAAACCCGCATGTGGAGCAATCGTTTGTGTGGGATGCTCTACCAGGTTCATTCCTAGATAATGCACTCGAAGGGCACTAAGCATAGAGTGTGAAAACTGAGTTTCCTTGAGAGCTGCTTGGAAGCCTGATGGTGTGTGAAGTTAGTGAGCCAAATGGAGTTGTTCTCCCACAAGAACCACTCGGCTGATCCTTCTTCAATATGCCCTTCACCAACATGCAGTGTTTCCTTGATTGAATTAGCTCTCACACCAATATTTGCGTCTAGAGCCTTTGCATTGAGGGTTATCTGAAAACGGCTGTGGCGCTGAAGTTGCCTGTGAATGTGGAGTTGGTGGCATGTGAAACCCGCATGTGGAGCAATCGTTTGTGTGGGATGCTCTACCAGGTTCATTCCTAGATAATGCACTCGAAGGGCACTAAGCATAGAGTGTGAAAACTGAGTTTCCTTGAGAGCTGCTTGGAAGCCTGATGGTGTGTGAAGTTAGTGAGCCAAATGGAGTTGTTCTCCCACAAGAACCACTCGGCTGATCCTTCTTCAATATGCCCTTCACCAACATGCAGTGTTTCCTTGATTGAATTAGCTCTCACACCAATATTTGCATCTAGAGCCTTTGCATTGAGGGCTATCTGAAAATGGCTGTGGCGCTGAAGTTGCCTGTGAATGTGGAGTTGGTGGCATGTGAAACCCGCATGTGGAGCATTCGTTTGTGTGGGATGCTCACCAAGCTTCATTTCAGTCCTAGGCACTCAAAGGACATTAAGCCTAGAGTGTGAAAACTGAGTTTCCTTGAGAGCTGCTTGGAAGCCTGATGGTGTGTGAAGTTAGTGAGCCAAATGGAGTTGTTCTCCCACAAGAACCACTCGGCTGATCTTTCTTCAATATGCCCTTCACCAACATGCAGTGTTTCCTTGATTGAATTAGCTCTCACACCAATATTTGCGTCTGGAGCCTTTGCATTGAGGGCTATCTGAAAATGGCTGTGGCGCTGAAGTTGCCTGTGAATGTGGAGTTGGTGGCATGTGAAACCCGCATGTGGAGCATTCGTTTGTGTGGGATGCTCTACCAGGTTTACTCCTAGATAATGCACTCAAAGAGCACTAAGCATAGAGTGTGAAAACTGAGTTTCCTTGAGAGCTGCTTGGAAGCCTGATGGTGTGTGAAGTTAGTGAGCCAAATGGAGTTGTTCTCCCACAAGAACCACTCGGCTGATCCTTCTTCAATATGCCCTTCACCAACATGCAGTGTTTCCTTGATTGAATTAGCTCTCACACCAATATTTGCGTCTAGAGCCTTTGCATTGAGGGCTATCTGAAAATGGCTGTGGCGCTGAAGTTGCCTGTGAATGTGGAGTTGGTGGCATGTGAAACCCGCATGTGGAGCATTCGTTTGTGTGGGATGCTCACCAAGCTTCATTTCAGTCCTAGGCACTCAAAGGACATTAAGCCTAGAGTGTGAAAACTGAGTTTCCTTGAGAGCTGCTTGGAAACCTGATGGTGTGTGAAGTTAGTGAGCCAAATGGAGTTGTTCTCCCACAAGAACCACTCGGCTGATCTTTCTTCAATATGCCCTTCACCAACATGCAGTGTTTCCTTGATTGAATTAGCTCTCACACCAATATAGGCGTCTAGAGCCTTTGCATTGAGGGCTATCTGAAAACGGGTGTGGCGCTGAAGTTGCCTGTGAATGTGGAGTTGGTGGCATGTGAAACCCGCATGTGGAGCATTCGTTTGTGTGGGATGATCTACCAGGTTCATTCCTAGATAATGCACTCAAAGGGCACTAAGCATAGAGTGTGAAAACTGAGTTTCCTTGAGAGCTGCTTGGAAGCCTGATGGTGTGTGAAGTTAGTGAGCCAAATGGAGTTGTTCTCCCACAAGAACCACTCGGCTGATCCTTCTTCAATATGCCCTTCACCAACATGCAGTGTTTCCTTGATTGAATTAGCTCTCACACCAATATTTGCATCTAGAGCCTTTGCATTGAGGGCTATCTGAAAATGGCTGTGGCGCTGAAGTTGCCTGTGAATGTGGAGTTGGTGGCATGTGAAACCCGCATGTGGAGCATTCGTTTGTGTGGGATGCTCACCAAGCTTCATTTCAGTCCTAGGCACTCAAAGGACATTAAGCCTAGAGTGTGAAAACTGAGTTTCCTTGAGAGCTGCTTGGAAGCCTGATGGTGTGTGAAGTTAGTGAGCCAAATGGAGTTGTTCTCCCACAAGAACCACTCGGCTGATCTTTCTTCAATATGCCCTTCACCAACATGCAGTGTTTCCTTGATTGAATTAGCTCTCACACCAATATTTGCGTCTGGAGCCTTTGCATTGAGGGCTATCTGAAAACGGCTGTGGCGCTGAAGTTGCCTGTGAATGTGGAGTTGGTGGCATGTGAAACCCGCATGTGGAGCATTCGTTTGTGTGGGATGCTCACCAAGCTTCATTTCAGTCCTAGGCACTCAAAGGGCACTAAGCATAGAGTGTGAAAACTGAGTTTCCTTGAGAGCTGCTTGGAAGCCTGATGGTGTGTGAAGTTAGTGAGCCAAATGGAGTTGTTCTCCCACAAGAACCACTAGGCTGATCCTTCTTCAATATGCACTTCACCAACATGCAGTGTTTCCTTGATTGAATTAACTCTCACACCAATATTTGCGTCTAGAGCCTTTGCATTGAGGGCTATCTGAAAATGGGTGTGGCGCTGAAGTTGCCTGTGAATGTGGACTTGGTGGCATGTGAAACCCGCATGTGGAGCATTCGTTTGTGTGGGATGGTCTACCAGGTTCATTCCTAGATAATGAACTCAAAGGGCACTAAGCATAGAGTGTGAAAACTGAGTTTCCTTGAGAGCTGCTTGGAAGCCTGATGGTGTGTGAAGTTAGTGAGCCAAATGGAGTTGTTCTCCCACAAGAACCACTCGGCTGATCCTTCTTCAATATGCCCTTCACCAACATGCAGTGTTTCCTTGATTGAATTAGCTCTCACACCAATATTTGCGTCTAGAGCCTTTGCATTGAGGGCTATCTGAAAATGGCTGTGGCGCTGAAGTTGCCTGTGAATGTGGAGTTGGTGGCATGTGAAACCCGCATGTGGAGCATTCGTTTGTGTGGGATGCTCACCAAGCTTCATTTCAGTCCTAGGCACTCAAAGGACATTAAGCCTAGAGTGTGAAAACTGAGTTTCCTTGAGAGCTGCTTGGAAGCCTGATGGTGTGTGAAGTTAGTGAGCCAAATGGAGTTGTTCTCCCACAAGAACCACTCGGCTGATCCTTCTTCAATATGCCCTTCACCAACATGCAGTGTTTCCTTGATTGAATTAGCTCTCACACCAATATTTGCGTCTAGAGCCTTTGCATTGAGGGCTATCTGAAAACGGCTGTGGCGCTGAAGTTGCCTGTGAATGTGGAGTTGGTGGCATGTGAAACCCGCATGTGGAGCATTCGTTTGTGTGGAATGCTCTACCAGGTTCATTCCTAGATAATGCACTCAAAGGGCACTAAGCATAGAGTGTGAAAACTGAGTTTCCTTGAGAGCTGCTTGGAAGCCTGATGGTGTGTGAAGTTAGTGAGCCAAATGGAGTTGTTCTCCCACAAGAACCACTCGGCTGATCCTTCTTCAATATGCCCTTCAGCAAGATGCAGTGTTTCCTTAATTGAATTAGCTCTCACACCAATATTTGCGTCTAGAGCCTTTGCATTGAGGGCTATCTGAAAACGGCTGTGGCGCTGAAGTTGCCTGTGAATGTGGACTTGGTGGCATGTGAAACCCGCATGTGGAGCATTCGTTTGTGTGGAATGCTCTACCAGGTTCATTCCTAGATAATGCACTCAAAGGGCACTAAGCATAGAGTGTGAAAACTGAGTTTCCTTGAGAGCTGCTTGGAAGCCTGATGGTGTGTGAAGTTAGTGAGCCAAATGGAGTTGTTCTCCCACAAGAACCACTCGGCTGATCCTTCTTCAATATGCCCTTCACCAACATGCAGTGTTTCCTTGATTGAATTAGCTCTCACACCAATATTTGCGTCTAGAGCCTTTGCATTGAGGGCTATCTGAAAACGGCTGTGGCGCTGAAGTTGCCTGTGAATGTGGACTTGGTGGCATGTGAAACGTGCATGTGGAGCATTCTTTTGTGTGGGATGTTCACCAAGCTTCATTTCAGTCCTAGGCACTCAAAGGGCACTAAGCATAGAGTGTGAAAACTGAGTTTCCTTGAGAGCTGCTTGGAAGCCTGATGGTGTGTGAAGTTAGTGAGCCAAATGGAGTTGTTCTCCCACAAGAACCACTCGGCTGATCCTTCTTCAATATGCCCTTCAGCAAGATGCAGTGTTTCCTTAATTGAATTAGCTCTCACACCAATATTTGCGTCTAGAGCCTTTGCATTGAGGGCTATCTGAAAACGGCTGTGGCGCTGAAGTTGCCTGTGAATGTGGAGTTGGTGGCATGTGAAACCCGCATGTTGAGCATTGGTTTCTGTGGGATGCTCTACCAGGTTTACTCCTAGATAATGCACTCAAAGGGCACTAAGCATAGAGTGTGAAAACTGAGTTTCCTTGAGAGCTGCTTGGAAGCCTGATGGTGTGTGAAGTTAGTGAGCCAAATGGAGTTGTTCTCCCACAAGAACCACTCGGCTGATCCTTCTTCAATATGCCCGTCACCAACATGCAGTGTTTCCTTGATTGAATTAGCTCTCACACCAATATTTGCGTCTAGAGCCTTTGCATTGAGGGCTATCTGAAAATGGCTGTGGCGCTGAAGTTGCCTGTGAATGTGGAGTTGGTGGCATGTGAAACCCGCATGTGGAGCATTCGTTTGTGTGGGATGCTCACCAAGCTTCATTTCAGTCCTAGGCACTCAAAGGACATTAAGCCTAGAGTGTGAAAACTGAGTTTCCTTGAGAGCTGCTTGGAAGCCTGATGGTGTGTGAAGTTAGTGAGCCAAATGGAGTTGTTCTCCCACAAGAACCACTCGGCTGATCCTTCTTCAATATGCCCTTCACCAACATGCAGTGTTTCTTTGATTGAATTAGCTCTCACACCAATATTTGCGTCTAGAGCCTTTGCATTGAGGGCTATCTGAAAACGGCTGTGGCGCTGAAGTTGCCTGTGAATGTGGAGTTGGTGGCATGTGAAACCCGCCTGTGGAGCATTCGTTTGTGTGGGATGCTCTACCAGGTTTACTCCTAGATAATGTACTCAAAGGGCACTAAGCATAGAGTGTGAAAACTGAGTTTCCTTGAGAGCTGCTTAGAAGCCTGATGGTGTGTGAAGTTAGTGAGCCAAATGGAGTTGTTCTCCCACAAGAACCACTCGGCTGATCCTTCTTCAATATGCCCTTCACCAACATGCAGTGTTTCCTTGATTGAATTAGCTCTCACACCAATATTTGCGTCTAGAGCCTTTGCATTGAGGGCTATCTGAAAACGGCTGTGGCGCTGAAGTTGCCTGTGAATGTGGACTTGGTGGCATGTGAAACCCGCATGTGGAGCATTCGTTTGTGTGGAATGCTCTACCAGGTTCATTCCTAGATAATGCACTCAAAGGGCACTAAGCATAGAGTGTGAAAACTGAGTTTCCTTGAGAGCTGCTTGGAAGCCTGATGGTGTGTGAAGTTAGTGAGCCAAATGGAGTTGTTCTCCCACAAGAACCACTCGGCTGATCCTTCTTCAATATGCCCTTCACCAACATGCAGTGTTTCCTTGATTGAATTAGCTCTCACACCAATATTTGCGTCTAGAGCCTTTGCATTGAGGGCTATCTGAAAACGGCTGTGGCGCTGAAGTTGCCTGTGAATGTGGACTTGGTGGCATGTGAAACCCGCATGTGGAGCATTCTTTTGTGTGGGATGTTCACCAAGCTTCATTTCAGTCCTAGGCACTCAAAGGGCACTAAGCATAGAGTGTGAAAACTGAGTTTCCTTGAGAGCTGCTTGGAAGCCTGATGGTGTGTGAAGTTAGTGAGCCAAATGGAGTTGTTCTCCCACAAGAACCACTCGGCTGATCCTTCTTCAATATGCCCTTCAGCAAGATGCAGTGTTTCCTTAATTGAATTAGCTCTCACACCAATATTTGCGTCTAGAGCCTTTGCATTGAGGGCTATCTGAAAACGGCTGTGGCGCTGAAGTTGCCTGTGAATGTGGAGTTGGTGGCATGTGAAACCCGCCTGTGGAGCATTCGTTTGTGTGGGATGCTCTACCAGGTTTACTCCTAGATAATGCACTCAAAGGGCACTAAGCATAGAGTGTGAAAACTGAGTTTCCTTGAGAGCTGCTTGGAAGCCTGATGGTGTGTGAAGTTAGTGAGCCAAATGGAGTTGTTCTCCCACAAGAACCACTCGGCTGATCCTTCTTCAATATGCCCTTCACCAACATGCAGTGTTTCCTTGATTGAATTAGCTCTCACACCAATATTTGCGTCTAGAGCCTTTGCATTGAGGGCTATCTGAAAATGGCTGTGGCGCTGAAGTTGCCTGTGAATGTGGAGTTGGTGGCATGTGAAACCCGCATGTGGAGCATTCGTTTGTGTGGGATGCTCACCAAGCTTCATTTCAGTCCTAGGCACTCAAAGGACATTAAGCCTAGAGTGTGAAAACTGAGTTTCCTTGAGAGCTGCTTGGAAGCCTGATGGTGTGTGAAGTTAGTGAGCCAAATGGAGTTGTTCTCCCACAAGAACCACTCGGCTGATCCTTCTTCAATATGCCCTTCACCAACATGCAGTGTTTCCTTGATTGAATTAGCTCTCACACCAATATTTGCGTCTAGAGCCTTTGCATTGAGGGCTATCTGAAAACGGCTGTGGCGCTGAAGTTGCCTGTGAATGTGGAGTTGGTGGCATGTGAAACCCGCATGTGGAGCATTCGTTTGTGTGGGATGCTCTACCAGGTTTACTCCTAGATAATGTACTCAAAGGGCACTAAGCATAGAGTGTGAAAACTGAGTTTCCTTGAGAGCTGCTTAGAAGCCTGATGGTGTGTGAAGTTAGTGAGCCAAATGGAGTTGTTCTCCCACAAGAACCACTCGGCTGATCCTTCTTCAATATGCCCTTCACCAACATGCAGTGTTTCCTTGATTGAATTAGCTCTCACACCAATATTTGCATCTAGAGCCTTTGCATTGAGGGCTATCTGAAAACGGCTGTGGCGCTGAAGTTGCCTGTGAATGTGGACTTGGTGGCATGTGAAACCCGCATGTGGAGCATTCGTTTGTGTGGAATGCTCTACCAGGTTCATTCCTAGATAATGCACTCAAAGGGCACTAATCATAGAGTGTGAAAACTGAGTTTCCTTGAGAGCTGCTTGGAAGCCTGATGGTGTGTGAAGTTAGTGAGCCAAATGGAGTTGTTCTCCCACAAGAACCACTCGGCTGATCCTTCTTCAATATGCCCTTCACCAACATGCAGTGTTTCCTTGATTGAATTAGCTCTCACACCAATATTTGCGTCTAGAGCCTTTGCATTGAGGGCTATCTGAAAACGGCTGTGGCGCTGAAGTTGCCTGTGAATGTGGACTTGGTGGCATGTGAAACCCGCATGTGGAGCATTCTTTTGTGTGGGATGTTCACCAAGCTTCATTTCAGTCCTAGGCACTCAAAGGGCACTAAGCATAGAGTGTGAAAACTGAGTTTCCTTGAGAGCTGCTTGGAAGCCTGATGGTGTGTGAAGTTAGTGAGCCAAATGGAGTTGTTCTCCCACAAGAACCACTCGGCTGATCCTTCTTCAATATGCCCTTCAGCAAGATGCAGTGTTTCCTTTATTGAATTAGCTCTCACACCAATATTTGCGTCTAGAGCCTTTGCATTGAGGGCTATCTGAAAACGGCTGTGGCGCTGAAGTTGCCTGTGAATGTGGAGTTGGTGGCATGTGAAACCCGCATGTGGAGCATTCGTTTGTGTGGGATGCTCTACCAGGTTTACTCCTAGATAATGCACTCAAAGGGCACTAAGCATAGAGTGTGAAAACTGAGTTTCCTTGAGAGCTGCTTGGAAGCCTGATGGTGTGTGAAGTTAGTGAGCCAAATGGAGTTGTTCTCCCACAAGAACCACTCGGCTGATCCTTCTTCAATATGCCCTTCACCAACATGCAGTGTTTCCTTGATTGAATTAGCTCTCACACCAATATTTGCGTCTAGAGCCTTTGCATTGAGGGCTATCTGAAAATGGCTGTGGCGCTGAAGTTGCCTGTGAATGTGGAGTTGGTGGCATGTGAAACCCGCATGTGGAGCATTCGTTTGTGTGGGATGCTCACCAAGCTTCATTTCAGTCCTAGGCACTCAAAGGACATTAAGCCTAGAGTGTGAAAACTGAGTTTCCTTGAGAGCTGCTTGGAAGCCTGATGGTGTGTGAAGTTAGTGAGCCAAATGGAGTTGTTCTCCCACAAGAACCACTCGGCTGATCTTTCTTCAATATGCCCTTCACCAACATGCAGTGTTTCCTTGATTGAATTAGCTCTCACACCAATATTTGCGTCTGGAGCCTTTGCATTGAGGGCTATCTGAAAACGGCTGTGGCGCTGAAGTTGCCTGTGAATGTGGAGTTGGTGGCATGTGAAACCCGCCTGTGGAGCATTCGTTTGTGTGGGATGCTCTACCAGGTTTACTCCTAGATAATGCACTCAAAGGGCACTAAGCATAGAGTGTGAAAACTGAGTTTCCTTGAGAGCTGCTTGGAAGCCTGATGGTGTGTGAAGTTAGTGAGCCAAATGGAGTTGTTCTCCCACAAGAACCACTCGGCTGATCCTTCTTCAATATGCCCTTCACCAACATGCAGTGTTTCCTTGATTGAATTAGCTCTCACACCAATATTTGCGTCTAGAGCCTTTGCATTGAGGGCTATCTGAAAACGGCTGTGGCGCTGAAGTTGCCTGTGAATGTGGAGTTGGTGGCATGTGAAACCCGCATGTGGAGCATTCGTTTGTGTGGGATGCTCACCAAGCTTCATTTCAGTCCTAGGCACTCAAAGGACATTAAGCCTAGAGTGTGAAAACTGAGTTTCCTTGAGAGCTGCTTGGAAGCCTGATGGTGTGTGAAGTTAGTGAGCCAAATGGAGTTGTTCTCCCACAAGAACCACTCGGCTGATCTTTCTTCAATATGCCCTTCACCAACATGCAGTGTTTCCTTGATTGAATTAGCTCTCACACCAATATTTGCGTCTAGAGCCTTTGCATTGAGGGCTATCTGAAAATGGCTGTGGCGCTGAAGTTGCCTGTGAATGTGGAGTTGGTGGCATGTGAAACCCGCATGTGGAGCATTCGTTTGTGTGGGATGCTCACCAAGCTTCATTTCAGTCCTAGGCACTCAAAGGACATTAAGCCTAGAGTGTGAAAACTGAGTTTCCTTGAGAGCTGCTTGGAAACCTGATGGTGTGTGAAGTTAGTGAGCCAAATGGAGTTGTTCTCCCACAAGAACCACTCGGCTGATCTTTCTTCAATATGCCCTTCACCAACATGCAGTGTTTCCTTGATTGAATTAGCTCTCACACCAATATAGGCGTCTAGAGCCTTTGCATTGAGGGCTATCTGAAAACGGCTGTGGCGCTGAAGTTGCCTGTGAATGTGGAGTTGGTGGCATGTGAAACCCGCATGTGGAGCATTCGTTTGTGTGGGATGATCTACCAGGTTCATTCCTAGATAATGCACTCAAAGGGCACTAAGCATAGAGTGTGAAAACTGAGTTTCCTTGAGAGCTGCTTGGAAGCCTGATGGTGTGTGAAGTTAGTGAGCCAAATGGAGTTGTTCTCCCACAAGAACCACTCGGCTGATCCTTCTTCAATATGCCCTTCACCAACATGCAGTGTTTCCTTGATTGAATTAGCTCTCACACCAATATTTGCATCTAGAGCCTTTGCATTGAGGGCTATCTGAAAATGGCTGTGGCGCTGAAGTTGCCTGTGAATGTGGAGTTGGTGGCATGTGAAACCCGCATGTGGAGCATTCGTTTGTGTGGGATGCTCACCATGATTCATTTCAGTCCTAGGCACTCAAAGGGCACTAAGCATAGAGTGTGAAAACTGAGTTTCCTTGAGAGCTGCTTGGAAGCCTGATGGTGTGTGAAGTTAGTGAGCCAAATGGAGTTGTTCTCCCACAAGAACCACTCGGCTGATCTTTCTTCAATATGCCCTTCACCAACATGCAGTGTTTCCTTGATTGAATTAGCTCTCACACCAATATTTGCGTCTGGAGCCTTTGCATTGAGGGCTATCTGAAAACGGCTGTGGCGCTGAAGTTGCCTGTGAATGTGGAGTTGGTGGCATGTGAAACCCGCATGTGGAGCATTCGTTTGTGTGGGATGCTCACCAAGCTTCATTTCAGTCCTAGGCACTCAAAGGGCACTAAGCATAGAGTGTGAAAACTGAGTTTCCTTGAGAGCTGCTTGGAAGCCTGATGGTGTGTGAAGTTAGTGAGCCAAATGGAGTTGTTCTCCCACAAGAACCACTAGGCTGATCCTTCTTCAATATGCACTTCACCAACATGCAGTGTTTCCTTGATTGAATTAACTCTCACACCAATATTTGCGTCTAGAGCCTTTGCATTGAGGGCTATCTGAAAATGGCTGTGGCGCTGAAGTTGCCTGTGAATGTGGAGTTGGTGGCATGTGAAACCCGCATGTGGAGCATTCGTTTGTGTGGGATGGTCTACCAGGTTCATTCCTAGATAATGAACTCAAAGGGCACTAAGCCTAGAGTGTGAAAACTGAGTTTCCTTGAGAGCTGCTTGGAAGCCTGATGGTGTGTGAAGTTAGTGAGCCAAATGGAGTTGTTCTCCCACAAGAACCACTCGGCTGATCCTTCTTCAATATGCCCTTCACCAACATGCAGTGTTTCCTTGATTGAATTAGCTCTCACACCAATATTTGCGTCTAGAGCCTTTGCATTGAGGGCTATCTGAAAATGGCTGTGGCGCTGAAGTTGCCTGTGAATGTGGAGTTGGTGGCATGTGAAACCCGCATGTGGAGCATTCGTTTGTGTGGGATGCTCACCAAGCTTCATTTCAGTCCTAGGCACTCAAAGGACATTAAGCCTAGAGTGTGAAAACTGAGTTTCCTTGAGAGCTGCTTGGAAGCCTGATGGTGTGTGAAGTTAGTGAGCCAAATGGAGTTGTTCTCCCACAAGAACCACTCGGCTGATCCTTCTTCAATATGCCCTTCACCAACATGCAGTGTTTCTTTGATTGAATTAGCTCTCACACCAATATTTGCGTCTAGAGCCTTTGCATTGAGGGCTATCTGAAAACGGCTGTGGCGCTGAAGTTGCCTGTGAATGTGGAGTTGGTGGCATGTGAAACCCGCCTGTGGAGCATTCGTTTGTGTGGGATGCTCTACCAGGTTTACTCCTAGATAATGTACTCAAAGGGCACTAAGCATAGAGTGTGAAAACTGAGTTTCCTTGAGAGCTGCTTAGAAGCCTGATGGTGTGTGAAGTTAGTGAGCCAAATGGAGTTGTTCTCCCACAAGAACCACTCGGCTGATCCTTCTTCAATATGCCCTTCACCAACATGCAGTGTTTCCTTGATTGAATTAGCTCTCACACCAATATTTGCGTCTAAGAGCCTTTGCATTGAGGGCTATCTGAAAACGGCTGTGGCGCTGAAGTTGCCTGTGAATGTGGACTTGGTGGCATGTGAAACCCGCATGTGGAGCATTCGTTTGTGTGGAATGCTCTACCAGGTTCATTCCTAGATAATGCACTCAAAGGGCACTAAGCATAGAGTGTGAAAACTGAGTTTCCTTGAGAGCTGCTTGGAAGCCTGATGGTGTGTGAAGTTAGTGAGCCAAATGGAGTTGTTCTCCCACAAGAACCACTCGGCTGATCCTTCTTCAATATGCCCTTCACCAACATGCAGTGTTTCCTTGATTGAATTAGCTCTCACACCAATATTTGCGTCTAGAGCCTTTGCATTGAGGGCTATCTGAAAACGGCTGTGGCGCTGAAGTTGCCTGTGAATGTGGACTTGGTGGCATGTGAAACCCGCATGTGGAGCATTCTTTTGTGTGGGATGTTCACCAAGCTTCATTTCAGTCCTAGGCACTCAAAGGGCACTAAGCATAGAGTGTGAAAACTGAGTTTCCTTGAGAGCTGCTTGGAAGCCTGATGGTGTGTGAAGTTAGTGAGCCAAATGGAGTTGTTCTCCCACAAGAACCACTCGGCTGATCCTTCTTCAATATGCCCTTCAGCAAGATGCAGTGTTTCCTTAATTGAATTAGCTCTCACACCAATATTTGCGTCTAGAGCCTTTGCATTGAGGGCTATCTGAAAACGGCTGTGGCGCTGAAGTTGCCTGTGAATGTGGAGTTGGTGGCATGTGAAACCCGCCTGTGGAGCATTCGTTTGTGTGGGATGCTCTACCAGGTTTACTCCTAGATAATGCACTCAAAGGGCACTAAGCATAGAGTGTGAAAACTGAGTTTCCTTGAGAGCTGCTTGGAAGCCTGATGGTGTGTGAAGTTAGTGAGCCAAATGGAGTTGTTCTCCCACAAGAACCACTCGGCTGATCCTTCTTCAATATGCCCTTCACCAACATGCAGTGTTTCCTTGATTGAATTAGCTCTCACACCAATATTTGCGTCTAGAGCCTTTGCATTGAGGGCTATCTGAAAATGGCTGTGGCGCTGAAGTTGCCTGTGAATGTGGAGTTGGTGGCATGTGAAACCCGCATGTGGAGCATTCGTTTGTGTGGGATGCTCACCAAGCTTCATTTCAGTCCTAGGCACTCAAAGGACATTAAGCCTAGAGTGTGAAAACTGAGTTTCCTTGAGAGCTGCTTGGAAGCCTGATGGTGTGTGAAGTTAGTGAGCCAAATGGAGTTGTTCTCCCACAAGAACCACTCGGCTGATCCTTCTTCAATATGCCCTTCACCAACATGCAGTGTTTCCTTGATTGAATTAGCTCTCACACCAATATTTGCGTCTAGAGCCTTTGCATTGAGGGCTATCTGAAAACGGCTGTGGCGCTGAAGTTGCCTGTGAATGTGGAGTTGGTGGCATGTGAAACCCGCATGTGGAGCATTCGTTTGTGTGGGATGCTCTACCAGGTTTACTCCTAGATAATGTACTCAAAGGGCACTAAGCATAGAGTGTGAAAACTGAGTTTCCTTGAGAGCTGCTTAGAAGCCTGATGGTGTGTGAAGTTAGTGAGCCAAATGGAGTTGTTCTCCCACAAGAACCACTCGGCTGATCCTTCTTCAATATGCCCTTCACCAACATGCAGTGTTTCCTTGATTGAATTAGCTCTCACACCAATATTTGCATCTAGAGCCTTTGCATTGAGGGCTATCTGAAAACGGCTGTGGCGCTGAAGTTGCCTGTGAATGTGGACTTGGTGGCATGTGAAACCCGCATGTGGAGCATTCGTTTGTGTGGAATGCTCTACCAGGTTCATTCCTAGATAATGCACTCAAAGGGCACTAAGCATAGAGTGTGAAAACTGAGTTTCCTTGAGAGCTGCTTGGAAGCCTGATGGTGTGTGAAGTTAGTGAGCCAAATGGAGTTGTTCTCCCACAAGAACCACTCGGCTGATCCTTCTTCAATATGCCCTTCACCAACATGCAGTGTTTCCTTGATTGAATTAGCTCTCACACCAATATTTGCGTCTAGAGCCTTTGCATTGAGGGCTATCTGAAAACGGCTGTGGCGCTGAAGTTGCCTGTGAATGTGGACTTGGTGGCATGTGAAACCCGCATGTGGAGCATTCTTTTGTGTGGGATGTTCACCAAGCTTCATTTCAGTCCTAGGCACTCAAAGGGCACTAAGCATAGAGTGTGAAAACTGAGTTTCCTTGAGAGCTGCTTGGAAGCCTGATGGGGTGTGAAGTTAGTGAGCCAAATGGAGTTGTTCTCCCACAAGAACCACTCGGCTGATCCTTCTTCAATATGCCCTTCAGCAAGATGCAGTGTTTCCTTTATTGAATTAGCTCTCACACCAATATTTGCGTCTAGAGCCTTTGCATTGAGGGCTATCTGAAAACGGCTGTGGCGCTGAAGTTGCCTGTGAATGTGGAGTTGGTGGCATGTGAAACCCGCCTGTGGAGCATTCGTTTGTGTGGGATGCTCTACCAGGTTTACTCCTAGATAATGCACTCAAAGGGCACTAAGCATAGAGTGTGAAAACTGAGTTTCCTTGAGAGCTGCTTGGAAGCCTGATGGTGTGTGAAGTTAGTGAGCCAAATGGAGTTGTTCTCCCACAAGAACCACTCGGCTGATCCTTCTTCAATATGCCCTTCACCAACATGCAGTGTTTCCTTGATTGAATTAGCTCTCACACCAATATTTGCGTCTAGAGCCTTTGCATTGAGGGCTATCTGAAAATGGCTGTGGCGCTGAAGTTGCCTGTGAATGTGGAGTTGGTGGCATGTGAAACCCGCATGTGGAGCATTCGTTTGTGTGGGATGCTCACCAAGCTTCATTTCAGTCCTAGGCACTCAAAGGACATTAAGCCTAGAGTGTGAAAACTGAGTTTCCTTGAGAGCTGCTTGGAAGCCTGATGGTGTGTGAAGTTAGTGAGCCAAATGGAGTTGTTCTCCCACAAGAACCACTCGGCTGATCTTTCTTCAATATGCCCTTCACCAACACGCAGTGTTTCCTTGATTGAATTAGCTCTCACACCAATATTTGCGTCTGGAGCCTTTGCATTGAGGGCTATCTGAAAACGGCTGTGGCGCTGAAGTTGCCTGTGAATGTGGACTTGGTGGCATGTGAAACCCGCCTGTGGAGCATTCGTTTGTGTGGGATGCTCTACCAGGTTTACTCCTAGATAATGCACTCAAAGGGCACTAAGCATAGAGTGTGAAAACTGAGTTTCCTTGAGAGCTGCTTGGAAGCCTGATGGTGTGTGAAGTTAGTGAGCCAAATGGAGTTGTTCTCCCACAAGAACCACTCGGCTGATCCTTCTTCAATATGCCCTTCACCAACATGCAGTGTTTCCTTGATTGAATTAGCTCTCACACCAATATTTGCGTCTAGAGCCTTTGCATTGAGGGCTATCTGAAAACGGCTGTGGCGCTGAAGTTGCCTGTGAATGTGGAGTTGGTGGCATGTGAAACCCGCATGTGGAGCATTCGTTTGTGTGGGATGCTCACCAAGCTTCATTTCAGTCCTAGGCACTCAAAGGACATTAAGCCTAGAGTGTGAAAACTGAGTTTCCTTGAGAGCTGCTTGGAAGCCTGATGGTGTGTGAAGTTAGTGAGCCAAATGGAGTTGTTCTCCCACAAGAACCACTCGGCTGATCTTTCTTCAATATGCCCTTCACCAACATGCAGTGTTTCCTTGATTGAATTAGCTCTCACACCAATATTTGCGTCTAGAGCCTTTGCATTGAGGGCTATCTGAAAATGGCTGTGGCGCTGAAGTTGCCTGTGAATGTGGAGTTGGTGGCATGTGAAACCCGCATGTGGAGCATTCGTTTGTGTGGGATGCTCACCAAGCTTCATTTCAGTCCTAGGCACTCAAAGGACATTAAGCCTAGAGTGTGAAAACTGAGTTTCCTTGAGAGCTGCTTGGAAACCTGATGGTGTGTGAAGTTAGTGAGCCAAATGGAGTTGTTCTCCCACAAGAACCACTCGGCTGATCTTTCTTCAATATGCCCTTCACCAACATGCAGTGTTTCCTTGATTGAATTAGCTCTCACACCAATATAGGCGTCTAGAGCCTTTGCATTGAGGGCTATCTGAAAACGGCTGTGGCGCTGAAGTTGCCTGTGAATGTGGAGTTGGTGGCATGTGAAACCCGCATGTGGAGCATTCGTTTGTGTGGGATGATCTACCAGGTTCATTCCTAGATAATGCACTCAAAGGGCACTAAGCATAGAGTGTGAAAACTGAGTTTCCTTGAGAGCTGCTTGGAAGCCTGATGGTGTGTGAAGTTAGTGAGCCAAATGGAGTTGTTCTCCCACAAGAACCACTCGGCTGATCCTTCTTCAATATGCCCTTCACCAACATGCAGTGTTTCCTTGATTGAATTAGCTCTCACACCAATATTTGCATCTAGAGCCTTTGCATTGAGGGCTATCTGAAAATGGCTGTGGCGCTGAAGTTGCCTGTGAATGTGGAGTTGGTGGCATGTGAAACCCGCATGTGGAGCATTCGTTTGTGTGGGATGCTCACCATGATTCATTTCAGTCCTAGGCACTCAAAGGGCACTAAGCATAGAGTGTGAAAACTGAGTTTCCTTGAGAGCTGCTTGGAAGCCTGATGGTGTGTGAAGTTAGTGAGCCAAATGGAGTTGTTCTCCCACAAGAACCACTCGGCTGATCTTTCTTCAATATGCCCTTCACCAACATGCAGTGTTTCCTTGATTGAATTAGCTCTCACACCAATATTTGCGTCTGGAGCCTTTGCATTGAGGGCTATCTGAAAACGGCTGTGGCGCTGAAGTTGCCTGTGAATGTGGACTTGGTGGCATGTGAAACCCGCATGTGGAGCATTCGTTTGTGTGGGATGCTCACCAAGCTTCATTTCAGTCCTAGGCACTCAAAGGGCACTAAGCATAGAGTGTGAAAACTGAGTTTCCTTGAGAGCTGCTTGGAAGCCTGATGGTGTGTGAAGTTAGTGAGCCAAATGGAGTTGTTCTCCCACAAGAACCACTAGGCTGATCCTTCTTCAATATGCACTTCACCAACATGCAGTGTTTCCTTGATTGAATTAACTCTCACACCAATATTTGCGTCTAGAGCCTTTGCATTGAGGGCTATCTGAAAATGGCTGTGGCGCTGAAGTTGCCTGTGAATGTGGAGTTGGTGGCATGTGAAACCCGCATGTGGAGCATTCGTTTGTGTGGGATGGTCTACCAGGTTCATTCCTAGATAATGAACTCAAAGGGCACTAAGCCTAGAGTGTGAAAACTGAGTTTCCTTGAGAGCTGCTTGGAAGCCTGATGGTGTGTGAAGTTAGTGAGCCAAATGGAGTTGTTCTCCCACAAGAACCACTCGGCTGATCCTTCTTCAATATGCCCTTCACCAACATGCAGTGTTTCCTTGATTGAATTAGCTCTCACACCAATATTTGCGTCTAGAGCCTTTGCATTGAGGGCTATCTGAAAATGGCTGTGGCGCTGAAGTTGCCTGTGAATGTGGAGTTGGTGGCATGTGAAACCCGCATGTGGAGCATTCGTTTGTGTGGGATGCTCACCAAGCTTCATTTCAGTCCTAGGCACTCAAAGGACATTAAGCCTAGAGTGTGAAAACTGAGTTTCCTTGAGAGCTGCTTGGAAGCCTGATGGTGTGTGAAGTTAGTGAGCCAAATGGAGTTGTTCTCCCACAAGAACCACTCGGCTGATCCTTCTTCAATATGCCCTTCACCAACATGCAGTGTTTCCTTGATTGAATTAGCTCTCACACCAATATTTGCGTCTAGAGCCTTTGCATTGAGGGCTATCTGAAAACGGCTGTGGCGCTGAAGTTGCCTGTGAATGTGGACTTGGTGGCATGTGAAACCCGCATGTGGAGCATTCGTTTGTGTGGAATGCTCTACCAGGTTCATTCCTAGATAGTGCACTCAAAGGGCACTAAGCATAGAGTGTGAAAACTGAGTTTCCTTGAGAGCTGCTTGGAAGCCTGATGGTGTGTGAAGTTAGTGAGCCAAATGGAGTTGTTCTCCCACAAGAACCACTCGGCTGATCCTTCTTCAATATGCCCTTCAGCAAGATGCAGTGTTTCCTTAATTGAATTAGCTCTCACACCAATATTTGCGTCTAGAGCCTTTGCATTGAGGGCTATCTGAAAACGGCTGTGGCGCTGAAGTTGCCTGTGAATGTGGAGTTGGTGGCATGTGAAACCCGCATGTGGAGCATTCGTTTGTGTGGGATGCTCTACCAGGTTTACTCCTAGATAATGCACTCAAAGGGCACTAAGCATAGAGTGTGAAAACTGAGTTTCCTCGAGAGCTGCTTGGAAGCCTGATGGTGTGTGAAGTTAGTGAGCCAAATGGAGTTGTTCTCCCACAAGAACCACTCGGCTGATCCTTCTTCAATATGCCCTTCACCAACATGCAGTGTTTCCTTGATTGAATTAGCTCTCACACCAATATTTGCGTCTAGAGCCTTTGCATTGAGGGCTATCTGAAAATGGCTGTGGCGCTGAAGTTGCCTGTGAATGTGGAGTTGGTGGCATGTGAAACCCGCATGTGGAGCATTCGTTTGTGTGGGATGCTCACCAAGCTTCATTTCAGTCCTAGGCACTCAAAGGACATTAAGCCTAGAGTGTGAAAACTGAGTTTCCTTGAGAGCTGCTTGGAAGCCTGATGGTGTGTGAAGTTAGTGAGCCAAATGGAGTTGTTCTCCCACAAGAACCACTCGGCTGATCCTTCTTCAATATGCCCTTCACCAACATGCAGTGTTTCCTTGATTGAATTAGCTCTCACACCAATATTTGCTTCTAGAGCCTTTGCATTGAGGGCTATCTGAAAACGGCTGTGGCGCTGAAGTTGCCTGTGAATGTGGAGTTGGTGGCATGTGAAACCCGCCTGTGGAGCATTCGTTTGTGTGGGATGCTCTACCAGGTTTACTCCTAGATAATGTACTCAAAGGGCACTAAGCATAGAGTGTGAAAACTGAGTTTCCTTGAGAGCTGCTTAGAAGCCTGATGGTGTGTGAAGTTAGTGAGCCAAATGGAGTTGTTCTCCCACAAGAACCACTCGGCTGATCCTTCTTCAATATGCCCTTCACCAACATGCAGTGTTTCCTTGATTGAATTAGCTCTCACACCAATATTTGCGTCTAGAGCCTTTGCATTGAGGGCTATCTGAAAACGGCTGTGGCGCTGAAGTTGCCTGTGAATGTGGACTTGGTGGCATGTGAAACCCGCATGTGGAGCATTCGTTTGTGTGGAATGCTCTACCAGGTTCATTCCTAGATAATGCACTCAAAGGGCACTAAGCATAGAGTGTGAAAACTGAGTTTCCTTGAGAGCTGCTTGGAAGCCTGATGGTGTGTGAAGTTAGTGAGCCAAATGGAGTTGTTCTCCCACAAGAACCACTCGGCTGATCCTTCTTCAATATGCCCTTCACCAACATGCAGTGTTTCCTTGATTGAATTAGCTCTCACACCAATATTTGCGTCTAGAGCCTTTGCATTGAGGGCTATCTGAAAACGGCTGTGGCGCTGAAGTTGCCTGTGAATGTGGACTTGGTGGCATGTGAAACCCGCATGTGGAGCATTCTTTTGTGTGGGATGTTCACCAAGCTTCATTTCAGTCCTAGGCACTCAAAGGGCACTAATCATAGAGTGTGAAAACTGAGTTTCCTTGAGAGCTGCTTGGAAGCCTGATGGTGTGTGAAGTTAGTGAGCCAAATGGAGTTGTTCTCCCACAAGAACCACTCGGCTGATCCTTCTTCAATATGCCCTTCACCAACATGCAGTGTTTCCTTGATTGAATTAGCTCTCACACCAATATTTGCGTCTAGAGCCTTTGCATTGAGGGCTATCTGAAAACGGCTGTGGCGCTGAAGTTGCCTGTGAATGTGGACTTGGTGGCATGTGAAACCCGCATGTGGAGCATTCTTTTGTGTGGGATGTTCACCAAGCTTCATTTCAGTCCTAGGCACTCAAAGGGCACTAATCATAGAGTGTGAAAACTGAGTTTCCTTGAGAGCTGCTTGGAAGCCTGATGGTGTGTGAAGTTAGTGAGCCAAATGGAGTTGTTCTCCCACAAGAACCACTCGGCTGATCCTTCTTCAATATGCCCTTCAGCAAGATGCAGTGTTTCCTTAATTGAATTAGCTCTCACACCAATATTTGCGTCTAGAGCCTTTGCATTGAGGGCTATCTGAAAACGGCTGTGGCGCTGAAGTTGCCTGTGAATGTGGAGTTGGTGGCATGTGAAACCCGCCTGTGGAGCATTCGTTTGTGTGGGATGCTCTACCAGGTTTACTCCTAGATAATGTACTCAAAGGGCACTAAGCATAGAGTGTGAAAACTGAGTTTCCTTGAGAGCTGCTTAGAAGCCTGATGGTGTGTGAAGTTAGTGAGCCAAATGGAGTTGTTCTCCCACAAGAACCACTCGGCTGATCCTTCTTCAATATGCCCTTCACCAACATGCAGTGTTTCCTTGATTGAATTAGCTCTCACACCAATATTTGCGTCTAGAGCCTTTGCATTGAGGGCTATCTGAAAACGGCTGTGGCGCTGAAGTTGCCTGTGAATGTGGACTTGGTGGCATGTGAAACCCGCATGTGGAGCATTCGTTTGTGTGGAATGCTCTACCAGGTTCATTCCTAGATAATGAACTCAAAGGGCACTAAGCATAGAGTGTGAAAACTGAGTTTCCTTGAGAGCTGCTTGGAAGCCTGATGGTGTGTGAAGTTAGTGAGCCAAATGGAGTTGTTCTCCCACAAGAACCACTCGGCTGATCTTTCTTCAATATGCCCTTCACCAACATGCAGTGTTTCCTTGATTGAATTAGCTCTCACACCAATATTTGCGTCTAGAGCCTTTGCATTGAGGGCTATCTGAAAATGGCTGTGGCGCTGAAGTTGCCTGTGAATGTGGAGTTGGTGGCATGTGAAACCCGCATGTGGAGCATTCGTTTGTGTGGGATGCTCACCAAGCTTCATTTCAGTCCTAGGCACTCAAAGGACATTAAGCCTAGAGTGTGAAAACTGAGTTTCCTTGAGAGCTGCTTGGAAACCTGATGGTGTGTGAAGTTAGTGAGCCAAATGGAGTTGTTCTCCCACAAGAACCACTCGGCTGATCTTTCTTCAATATGCCCTTCACCAACATGCAGTGTTTCCTTGATTGAATTAGCTCTCACACCAATATAGGCGTCTAGAGCCTTTGCATTGAGGGCTATCTGAAAACGGCTGTGGCGCTGAAGTTGCCTGTGAATGTGGAGTTGGTGGCATGTGAAACCCGCATGTGGAGCATTCGTTTGTGTGGGATGATCTACCAGGTTCATTCCTAGATAATGCACTCAAAGGGCACTAAGCATAGAGTGTGAAAACTGAGTTTCCTTGAGAGCTGCTTGGAAGCCTGATGGTGTGTGAAGTTAGTGAGCCAAATGGAGTTGTTCTCCCACAAGAACCACTCGGCTGATCCTTCTTCAATATGCCCTTCACCAACATGCAGTGTTTCCTTGATTGAATTAGCTCTCACACCAATATTTGCATCTAGAGCCTTTGCATTGAGGGCTATCTGAAAATGGCTGTGGCGCTGAAGTTGCCTGTGAATGTGGAGTTGGTGGCATGTGAAACCCGCATGTGGAGCATTCGTTTGTGTGGGATGCTCACCATGATTCATTTCAGTCCTAGGCACTCAAAGGGCACTAAGCCTAGAGTGTGAAAACTGAGTTTCCTTGAGAGCTGCTTGGAAGCCTGATGGTGTGTGAAGTTAGTGAGCCAAATGGAGTTGTTCTCCCACAAGAACCACTCGGCTGATCCTTCTTCAATATGCCCTTCACCAACATGCAGTGTTTCCTTGATTGAATTAGCTCTCACACCAATATTTGCGTCTAGAGCCTTTGCATTGAGGGCTATCTGAAAATGGCTGTGGCGCTGAAGTTGCCTGTGAATGTGGAGTTGGTGGCATGTGAAACCCGCATGTGGAGCATTCGTTTGTGTGGGATGCTCACCAAGCTTCATTTCAGTCCTAGGCACTCAAAGGACATTAAGCCTAGAGTGTGAAAACTGAGTTTCCTTGAGAGCTGCTTGGAAGCCTGATGGTGTGTGAAGTTAGTGAGCCAAATGGAGTTGTTCTCCCACAAGAACCACTCGGCTGATCCTTCTTCAATATGCCCTTCACCAACATGCAGTGTTTCCTTGATTGAATTAGCTCTCACACCAATATTTGCGTCTAGAGCCTTTGCATTGAGGGCTATCTGAAAACGGCTGTGGCGCTGAAGTTGCCTGTGAATGTGGACTTGGTGGCATGTGAAACCCGCATGTGGAGCATTCGTTTGTGTGGAATGCTCTACCAGGTTCATTCCTAGATAGTGCACTCAAAGGGCACTAAGCATAGAGTGTGAAAACTGAGTTTCCTTGAGAGCTGCTTGGAAGCCTGATGGTGTGTGAAGTTAGTGAGCCAAATGGAGTTGTTCTCCCACAAGAACCACTCGGCTGATCCTTCTTCAATATGCCCTTCAGCAAGATGCAGTGTTTCCTTAATTGAATTAGCTCTCACACCAATATTTGCGTCTAGAGCCTTTGCATTGAGGGCTATCTGAAAACGGCTGTGGCGCTGAAGTTGCCTGTGAATGTGGAGTTGGTGGCATGTGAAACCCGCATGTGGAGCATTCGTTTGTGTGGGATGCTCTACCAGGTTTACTCCTAGATAATGCACTCAAAGGGCACTAAGCATAGAGTGTGAAAACTGAGTTTCCTCGAGAGCTGCTTGGAAGCCTGATGGTGTGTGAAGTTAGTGAGCCAAATGGAGTTGTTCTCCCACAAGAACCACTCGGCTGATCCTTCTTCAATATGCCCTTCACCAACATGCAGTGTTTCCTTGATTGAATTAGCTCTCACACCAATATTTGCGTCTAGAGCCTTTGCATTGAGGGCTATCTGAAAATGGCTGTGGCGCTGAAGTTGCCTGTGAATGTGGAGTTGGTGGCATGTGAAACCCGCATGTGGAGCATTCGTTTGTGTGGGATGCTCACCAAGCTTCATTTCAGTCCTAGGCACTCAAAGGACATTAAGCCTAGAGTGTGAAAACTGAGTTTCCTTGAGAGCTGCTTGGAAGCCTGATGGTGTGTGAAGTTAGTGAGCCAAATGGAGTTGTTCTCCCACAAGAACCACTCGGCTGATCCTTCTTCAATATGCCCTTCACCAACATGCAGTGTTTCCTTGATTGAATTAGCTCTCACACCAATATTTGCGTCTAGAGCCTTTGCATTGAGGGCTATCTGAAAACGGCTGTGGCGCTGAAGTTGCCTGTGAATGTGGAGTTGGTGGCATGTGAAACCCGCCTGTGGAGCATTCGTTTGTGTGGGATGCTCTACCAGGTTTACTCCTAGATAATGTACTCAAAGGGCACTAAGCATAGAGTGTGAAAACTGAGTTTCCTTGAGAGCTGCTTAGAAGCCTGATGGTGTGTGAAGTTAGTGAGCCAAATGGAGTTGTTCTCCCACAAGAACCACTCGGCTGATCCTTCTTCAATATGCCCTTCACCAACATGCAGTGTTTCCTTGATTGAATTAGCTCTCACACCAATATTTGCGTCTAGAGCCTTTGCATTGAGGGCTATCTGAAAACGGCTGTGGCGCTGAAGTTGCCTGTGAATGTGGACTTGGTGGCATGTGAAACCCGCATGTGGAGCATTCGTTTGTGTGGAATGCTCTACCAGGTTCATTCCTAGATAATGCACTCAAAGGGCACTAAGCATAGAGTGTGAAAACTGAGTTTCCTTGAGAGCTGCTTGGAAGCCTGATGGTGTGTGAAGTTAGTGAGCCAAATGGAGTTGTTCTCCCACAAGAACCACTCGGCTGATCCTTCTTCAATATGCCCTTCACCAACATGCAGTGTTTCCTTGATTGAATTAGCTCTCACACCAATATTTGCGTCTAGAGCCTTTGCATTGAGGGCTATCTGAAAACGGCTGTGGCGCTGAAGTTGCCTGTGAATGTGGAGTTGGTGGCATGTGAAACCCGCATGTGGAGCATTCTTTTGTGTGGGATGTTCACCAAGCTTCATTTCAGTCCTAGGCACTCAAAGGGCACTAATCATAGAGTGTGAAAACTGAGTTTCCTTGAGAGCTGCTTGGAAGCCTGATGGTGTGTGAAGTTAGTGAGCCAAATGGAGTTGTTCTCCCACAAGAACCACTCGGCTGATCCTTCTTCAATATGCCCTTCACCAACATGCAGTGTTTCCTTGATTGAATTAGCTCTCACACCAATATTTGCGTCTAGAGCCTTTGCATTGAGGGCTATCTGAAAACGGCTGTGGCGCTGAAGTTGCCTGTGAATGTGGACTTGGTGGCATGTGAAACCCGCATGTGGAGCATTCTTTTGTGTGGGATGTTCACCAAGCTTCATTTCAGTCCTAGGCACTCAAAGGGCACTAATCATAGAGTGTGAAAACTGAGTTTCCTTGAGAGCTGCTTGGAAGCCTGATGGTGTGTGAAGTTAGTGAGCCAAATGGAGTTGTTCTCCCACAAGAACCACTCGGCTGATCCTTCTTCAATATGCCCTTCAGCAAGATGCAGTGTTTCCTTAATTGAATTAGCTCTCACACCAATATTTGCGTCTAGAGCCTTTGCATTGAGGGCTATCTGAAAACGGCTGTGGCGCTGAAGTTGCCTGTGAATGTGGAGTTGGTGGCATGTGAAACCCGCCTGTGGAGCATTCGTTTGTGTGGGATGCTCTACCAGGTTTACTCCTAGATAATGTACTCAAAGGGCACTAAGCATAGAGTGTGAAAACTGAGTTTCCTTGAGAGCTGCTTAGAAGCCTGATGGTGTGTGAAGTTAGTGAGCCAAATGGAGTTGTTCTCCCACAAGAACCACTCGGCTGATCCTTCTTCAATATGCCCTTCACCAACATGCAGTGTTTCCTTGATTGAATTAGCTCTCACACCAATATTTGCGTCTAGAGCCTTTGCATTGAGGGCTATCTGAAAACGGCTGTGGCGCTGAAGTTGCCTGTGAATGTGGACTTGGTGGCATGTGAAACCCGCATGTGGAGCATTCGTTTGTGTGGAATGCTCTACCAGGTTCATTCCTAGATAATGAACTCAAAGGGCACTAAGCATAGAGTGTGAAAACTGAGTTTCCTTGAGAGCTGCTTGGAAGCCTGATGGTGTGTGAAGTTAGTGAGCCAAATGGAGTTGTTCTCCCACAAGAACCACTCGGCTGATCCTTCTTCAATATGCCCTTCACCAACATGCAGTGTTTCCTTGATTGAATTAGCTCTCACACCAATATTTGCGTCTAGAGCCTTTGCATTGAGGGCTATCTGAAAACGGCTGTGGCGCTGAAGTTGCCTGTGAATGTGGACTTGGTGGCATGTGAAACCCGCATGTGGAGCATTCTTTTGTGTGGGATGTTCACCAAGCTTCATTTCAGTCCTAGGCACTCAAAGGGCACTAATCATAGAGTGTGAAAACTGAGTTTCCTTGAGAGCTGCTTGGAAGCCTGATGGTGTGTGAAGTTAGTGAGCCAAATGGAGTTGTTCTCCCACAAGAACCACTCGGCTGATCCTTCTTCAATATGCCCTTCAGCAAGATGCAGTGTTTCCTTAATTGAATTAGCTCTCACACCAATATTTGCGTCTAGAGCCTTTGCATTGAGGGCTATCTGAAAACGGCTGTGGCGCTGAAGTTGCCTGTGAATGTGGAGTTGGTGGCATGTGAAACCCGCCTGTGGAGCATTCGTTTGTGTGGGATGCTCTACCAGGTTTACTCCTAGATAATGCACTCAAAGGGCACTAAGCATAGAGTGTGAAAACTGAGTTTCCTTGAGAGCTGCTTGGAAGCCTGATGGTGTGTGAAGTTAGTGAGCCAAATGGAGTTGTTCTCCCACAAGAACCACTCGGCTGATCCTTCTTCAATATGCCCTTCACCAACATGCAGTGTTTCCTTGATTGAATTAGCTCTCACACCAATATTTGCGTCTAGAGCCTTTGCATTGAGGGCTATCTGAAAATGGCTGTGGCGCTGAAGTTGCCTGTGAATGTGGACTTGGTGGCATGTGAAACCCGCATGTGGAGCATTCGTTTGTGTGGGATGCTCACCAAGCTTCATTTCAGTCCTAGGCACTCAAAGGACATTAAGCCTAGAGTGTGAAAACTGAGTTTCCTTGAGAGCTGCTTGGAAGCCTGATGGTGTGTGAAGTTAGTGAGCCAAATGGAGTTGTTCTCCCACAAGAACCACTCGGCTGATCTTTCTTCAATATGCCCTTCACCAACATGCAGTGTTTCCTTGATTGAATTAGCTCTCACACCAATATTTGCGTCTGGAGCCTTTGCATTGAGGGCTATCTGAAAACGGCTGTGGCGCTGAAGTTGCCTGTGAATGTGGAGTTGGTGGCATGTGAAACCCGCCTGTGGAGCATTCGTTTGTGTGGGATGCTCTACCAGGTTTACTCCTAGATAATGCACTCAAAGGGCACTAAGCATAGAGTGTGAAAACTGAGTTTCCTTGAGAGCTGCTTGGAAGCCTGATGGTGTGTGAAGTTAGTGAGCCAAATGGAGTTGTTCTCCCACAAGAACCACTCGGCTGATCCTTCTTCAATATGCCCTTCACCAACATGCAGTGTTTCCTTGATTGAATTAGCTCTCACACCAATATTTGCGTCTGGAGCCTTTGCATTGAGGGCTATCTGAAAACGGCTGTGGCGCTGAAGTTGCCTGTGAATGTGGAGTTGGTGGCATGTGAAACCCGCATGTGGAGCATTCGTTTCTGTGGGATGCTCACCAAGCTTCATTTCAGTCCTAGGCACTCAAAGGACATTAAGCCTAGAGTGTGAAAACTGAGTTTCCTTGAGAGCTGCTTGGAAGCCTGATGGTGTGTGAAGTTAGTGAGCCAAATGGAGTTGTTCTCCCACAAGAACCACTCGCCTGATCTTTCTTCAATATGCCCTTCACCAACATGCAGTGTTTCCTTGATTGAATTAGCTCTCACACCAATATTTGCGTCTAGAGCCTTTGCATTGAGGGCTATCTGAAAACGGCTGTGGCGCTGAAGTTGCCTGTGAATGTGGAGTTGGTGGCATGTGAAACCCGCATGTGGAGCATTCGTTTGTGTGCGATGATCTACCAGGTTCATTCCTAGATAATGCACTCAAAGGGCACTAAGCATAGAGTGTGAAAACTGAGTTTCCTTGAGAGCTGCTTGGAAGCCTGATGGTGTGTGAAGTTAGTGAGCCAAATGGAGTTGTTCTCCCACAAGAACCACTCGGCTGATCCTTCTTCAATATGCCCTTCACCAACATGCAGTGTTTCCTTGATTGAATTAGCTCTCACACAAATATTTGCATCTAGAGCCTTTGCATTGAGGGCTATCTGAAAATGGCTGTGGCGCTGAAGTTGCCTGTGAATGTGGAGTTGGTGGCATGTGAAACCCGCCTGTGGAGCATTCGTTTGTGTGGGATGCTCTACCAGGTTTACTCCTAGATAATGCACTCAAAGGGCACTAAGCATAGAGTGTGAAAACTGAGTTTCCTTGAGAGCTGCTTGGAAGCCTGATGGTGTGTGAAGTTAGTGAGCCAAATGGAGTTGTTCTCCCACAAGAACCTCTCGGCTGATCCTTCTTCAATATGCCCTTCACCAACATGCAGTGTTTCCTTGATTGAATTAGCTCTCACACCAATATTTGCGTCTAGAGCCTTTGCATTGAGGGCTATCTGAAAATGGCTGTGGAGCTGAAGTTGCCTGTGAATGTGGAGTTGGTGGCATGTGAAACCCGCATGTGGAGCATTCGTTTGTGTGGGATGCTCACCAAGCTTCATTTCAGTCCTAGGCACTCAAAGGACATTAAGCCTATAGTGTGAAAACTGAGTTTCCTTGAGAGCTGCTTGGAAGCCTGATGGTGTGTGAACTTAGTGAGCCAAATGGAGTTGTTCTCCCACAAGAACCACTCGGCTGATCCTTCTTCAATATGCCCTTCACCAACATGCAGTGTTTCCTTGATTGAATTAGCTCTCACACCAATATTTGCGTCTAGAGCCTTTGCATTGAGGGCTATCTGAAAACGGCTGTGGCGCTGAAGTTGCCTGTGAATGTGGAGTTGGTGGCATGTGAAACCCGCATGTGGAGCATTCGTTTGTGTGGGATGATCTACCAGGTTTACTCCTAGATAATGCAGTGAAAGGGCACTAAGCATAGAGTGTGAAAACTGAGTTTCCTTGAGAGCTGCTTGGAAGCCTGATGGTGTGTGAAGTTAGTGAGCCAAATGGAGTTGTTCTCCCACAAGAACCACTCAGCTGATCCTTCTTCAATATGCCCTTCACCAACATGCAGTGTTTCCTTGATTGAATTAGCTCTCACACCAATATTTGCGTCTAGAGCCTTTGCATTGAGGGCTATCTGAAAACGGCTGTGGCGCTGAAGTTGCCTGTGAATGTGGAGTTGGTGGCATGTGAAACCCGCATGTGGAGCATTCGTTTGTGTGGGATGATCTACCAGGTTTACTCCTAGATAATGCAGTGAAAGGGCACTAAGCATAGAGTGTGAAAACTGAGTTTCCTTGAGAGCTGCTTGGAAGCCTGATGGTGTGTGAAGTTAGTGAGCCAAATGGAGTTGTTCTCCCACAAGAACCACTCGGCTGATCCTTCTTCAATATGCCCTTCAGCAACATGCAGTGTTTCCTTGATTGAATTAGCTCTCACACCAATATTTGCGTCTAGAGCCTTTGCATTGAGGGCTATCTGAAAATGGCTGTGGCGCTGAAGTTGCCTGTGAATGTGGAGTTGGTGGCATGTGAAACCCGCATGTGGAGCATTCGTTTGTGTGGGATGCTCACCAAGCTTCATTTCAGTCCTAGGCACTCAAAGGACATTAAGCCTAGAGTGTGAAAACTGAGTTTCCTTGAGAGCTGCTTGGAAGCCTGATGGTGTGTGAAGTTAGTGAGCCAAATGGAGTTGTTCTCCCACAAGAACCACTCGGCTGATCTTTCTTCAATATGCCCTTCACCAACATGCAGTGTTTCCTTGATTGAATTAGCTCTCACACCAATATTTGCGTCTAGAGCCTTTACATTGAGGGCTATCTGAAAACGGCTGTGGCGCTGAAGTTGCCTGTGAATGTGGAGTTGGTGGCATGTGAAACCCGCATGTGGAGCATTCGTTTGTGTGGGATGCTCACCAAGCTTCATTTCAGTCCTAGGCACTCAAAGGGCACTAAGCATAGAGTGTGAAAACTGAGTTTCCTTGAGAGCTGCTTGGAAGCCTGATGGTGTGTGAAGTTAGTGAGCCAAATGGAGTTGTTCTCCCACAAGAACCACTCGGCTGATCCTTCTTCAATATGCCCTTCAGCAAGATGCAGTGTTTCCTTAATTGAATTAGCTCTCACACCAATATTTGCGTCTAGAGCCTTTGCATTGAGGGCTATCTGAAAACGGCTGTGGCGCTGAAGTTGCCTGTGAATGTGGAGTTGGTGGCATGTGAAACCCGCATGTGGAGCATTCGTTTGTGTGGGATGGTCTACCAGGTTCATTCCTAGATAATGAACTCAAAGGGCACTAAGCCTAGAGTGTGAAAACTGAGTTTCCTTGAGAGCTGCTTGGAAGCCTGATGGTGTGTGAAGTTAGTGAGCCAAATGGAGTTGTTCTCCCAGAAGAACCACTCGGCTGATCCTTCTTCAATATGCCCTTCACCAACATGCAGTGTTTCCTTGATTGAATTAGCTCTCACACCAATATTTGCGTCTAGAGCCTTTGCATTGAGGGCTATCTGAAAATGGCTGTGGCGCTGAAGTTGCCTGTGAATGTGGAGTTGGTGGCATGTGAAACCCGCATGTGGAGCATTCGTTTGTGTGGGATGCTCTACTAGATTCATTCCTAGATAATGCAGTGAAAGGGCACTAAGCATAGAGTGTGAAAACTGAGTTTCCTTGAGAGCTGCTTGGAAGCCTGATGGTGTGTGAAGTTAGTGAGCCAAATGGAGTTGTTCTCCCACAAGAACCACTCGGCTGATCCTTCTTCAATATGCCCTTCACCAACATGCAGTGTTTCCTTGATTGAATTAGCTCTCACACCAATATTTGCATCTAGAGCCTTTGCATTGAGGGCTATCTGAAAATGGCTGTGGCGCTGAAGTTGCCTGTGAATGTGGAGTTGGTGGCATGTGAAACCCGCATGTGGAGCATTCGTTTGTGTGGGATGCTCACCAAGCTTCATTTCAGTCCTAGGCACTCAAAGGACATAAAGCCTAGAGTGTGAAAACTGAGTTTCCTTGAGAGCTGCTTGGAAGCCTGATGGTGTGTGAAGTTAGTGAGCCAAATGGAGTTGTTTTCCCACAAGAACCACTTGGCTGATCCTTCTTCAATATGCCCTTCACCAACATGCAGTGTTTCCTTGATTGAATTAACTCTCACACCAATATTTGCGTCTAGAGCCTTTGCATTGAGGGCTATCTGAAAGCGGCTGTGGCGCTGAAGTTGCCTGTGAATGTGGAGTTGGTGGCATGAGAAACCCGCAGGTGGAGCATTCGTTTGTGTGGGATGCTCTACCATTTTCATTCCTAGATAATGCACTCAAAGGGCACTAAGCATAGAGTGTGAAAACTGAGTTTCCTTGAGAGCTGCTTGGAAGCCTGATGGTGTGTGAAGTTAGTGAGCCAAATGGAGTTGTTCTCCCACAAGAACCACTCGGCTGATCCTTCTTCAATATGCCCTTCACCAACATGCAGTGTTTCCTTGATTGAATTAGCTCTCACACCAATATTTGCGTCTAGAGCCTTTGCATTGAGGGCTATCTGAAAACGGCTGTGGCGCTGAAGTTGCCTGTGAATGTGGAGTTGGTGGCATGTGAAACCCGCCTGTGGAGCATTCGTTTGTGTGGGATGCTCTACCAGGTTTACTCCTAGATAATGCACTCAAAGGGCACTAAGCATAGAGTGTGAAAACTGAGTTTCCTTGAGAGCTGCTTGGAAGCCTGATGGTGTGTGAAGTTAGTGAGCCAAATGGAGTTGTTCTCCCACAAGAACCACTCGGCTGATCCTTCTTCAATATGCCCTTCACCAACATGCAGTGTTTCCTTGATTGAATTAGCTCTCACACCAATATTTGCGTCTAGAGCCTTTGCATTGAGGGCTATCTGAAAACGGCTGTGGCGCTGAAGTTGCCTGTGAATGTGGAGTTGGTGGCATGTGAAACCCGCATGTGGAGCATTGGTTTGTGTGGGATGCTCACCAAGCTTCATTTCAGTCCTAGGCACTCAAAGGGCACTAAGCATAGAGTGTGAAAACTGAGTTTCCTTGAGAGCTGCTTGGAAGCCTGATGGTGTGTGAAGTTAGTGAGCCAAATGGAGTTGTTCTCCCACAAGAACCACTCGGCTGATCCTTCTTCAATATGCCCTTCAGCAACATGCAGTGTTTCCTTGATTGAATTAGCTCTCACACCAATATTTGCGTCTAGAGCCTTTGCATTGAGGGTTATCTGAAAACGGCTGTGGCGCTGAAGTTGCCTGTGAATGTGGAGTTGGTGGCATGTGAAACCCGCATGTGGAGCATTCGTTTGTGTGGGATGCTCACCAAGCTTCATTTCAGTCCTAGGCACTCAAAGGGCACTAAGCATTGAGTGTGAAAACTGAGTTTCCTTGAGATCTGCTTGGAAGCATGATGGTGTGTGAAGTTAGTGAGCCAAATGGAGTTGTTCTCCCACAAGAACCACTCGGCTGATCCTTCTTCAATATGCCCTTCACCAACATGCAGTGTTTCCTTGATTGAATTAGCTCTCACACCAATATTTGCGTCTAAGAGCCTTTGCATTGAGGGCTATCTGAAAACGGCTGTGGCGCTGAAGTTGCCTGTGAATGTGGAGTTGGTGGCATGTGAAACCCGTCTGTGGAGCATTCGTTTGTGTGGGATGGTCTACCAGGTTCATTCCTAGATAATGAACTCAAAGGGCACTAAGCCTAGAGTGTGAAAACTGAGTTTTCTTGAGAGCTGCTTGGAAGCCTGATGGGGTGTGAAGTTAGTGAGCCAAATGGAGTTGTTCTCCCACAAGAACCACTCGGCTGATCCTTCTTCAATATGCCCTTCACCAACATGCAGTGTTTCCTTGATTGAATTAGCTCTCACACCAATATTTGCATCTAGAGAATTTGCATTGAGGGCTATCTGAAAATGGCTGTGGCGCTGAAGTTGCCTGTGAATGTGGAGTTGGTGGCATGTGAAACCCGCATGTGGAGCATTCGTTTGTGTGGGATGCTCTACCAGGTTCATTCCTACATAATGAACTCAAAGGGCACTAAGCATAGAGTGTGAAAACTGAGTTTTCTTGAGAGCTGCTTGGAAGCCTGATGGTGTGTGAAGTTAGTGAGCCAAATGGAGTTGTTCTCCCACAAGAACCACTCGGCTGATCCTTCTTCAATATGCCCTTCACCAACATGCAGTGTTTCCTTGATTGAATTAGCTCTCACACCAATATTTGCGTCTAGAGCCTTTGCATTGAGGGCTATCTGAAAACGGCTGTGGCGCTGAAGTTGCCTGTGAATGTGGAGTTGGTTGCATGTGAAACCCGCATGTGGAACATTCGTTTGTGTGGAATGCTGTACTAGATTCTTTCCTAGATAATGCACTCAAAGGGCACTAAGCATAGAGTGTGAAAACTGAGTTTCCTTGAGAGCTGCTTGGAAGCCTGATGGTGTGTGAAGTTAGTGAGCCAAATGGAGTTGTTCTCCCACAAGAACCACTCGGCTGATCCTTCTTCAATATGCCCTTCACCAACATGCAGTGTTTCCTTGATTGAATTAGCTCTCACACCAATATTTGCGTCTAGAGCCTTTGCATTGAGGGCTATCTGAAAACGGCTGTGGCGCTGAAGTTGCCTGTGAATGTGGAGTTGGTGGCATGTGAAACCCGCATGTGGAGCATTCGTTTGTGTGGGATGCTCACCAAGCTTCATTTCAGTCCTAGGCACTCAAAGGGCACTAAGCATTGAGTGTGAAAACTGAGTTTCCTTGAGAGCTGCTTGGAAGCCTGATGGTGTGTGAAGTTAGTGAGCCAAATGGAGTTGTTCTCCCACAAGAACCACTCGGCTGATCCTTCTTCAATATGCCCTTCACCAACATGCAGTGTTTCCTTGATTGAATTAGCTCTCACACCAATATTTGCGTCTAGAGCCTTTGCATTGAGGGCTATCTGAAAACGGCTGTGGCGCTGAAGTTGCCTGTGAATGTGGAGTTGGTGGCATGTGAAACCCGCCTGTGGAGCATTCGTTTGTGTGGGATGCTCTACCAGGTTTACTCCTAGATAATGCACTCAAAGGGCACTAAGCATAGAGTGTGAAAACTGAGTTTCCTTGAGAGCTGCTTGGAAGCCTGATGGTGTGTGAAGTTAGTGAGCCAAATGGAGTTGTTCTCCCACAAGAACCACTCGGCTGATCCTTCTTCAATATGCCCTTCACCAACATGCAGTGTTTCCTTGATTGAATTAGCTCTCACACCAATATTTGCGTCTGGAGCCTTTGCATTGAGGGCTATCTGAAAACGGCTGTGGCGCTGAAGTTGCCTGTGAATGTGGAGTTGGTGGCATGTGAAACCCGCATGTGGAGCATTCGTTTCTGTGGGATGCTCACCAAGCTTCATTTCAGTCCTAGGCACTCAAAGGACATTAAGCCTAGAGTGTGAAAACTGAGTTTCCTTGAGAGCTGCTTGGAAGCCTGATGGTGTGTGAAGTTAGTGAGCCAAATGGAGTTGTTCTCCCACAAGAACCACTCGGCTGATCTTTCTTCAATATGCCCTTCACCAACATGCAGTGTTTCCTTGATTGAATTAGCTCTCACACCAATATTTGCGTCTAGAGCCTTTGCATTGAGGGCTATCTGAAAACGGCTGTGGCGCTGAAGTTGCCTGTGAATGTGGAGTTGGTGGCATGTGAAACCCGCATGTGGAGCATTCGTTTGTGTGGGATGATCTACCAGGTTCATTCCTAGATAATGCACTCAAAGGGCACTAAGCATAGAGTGTGAAAACTGAGTTTCCTTGAGAGCTGCTTGGAAGCCTGATGGTGTGTGAAGTTAGTGAGCCAAATGGAGTTGTTCTCCCACAAGAACCACTCGGCTGATCCTTCTTCAATATGCCCTTCACCAACATGCAGTGTTTCCTTGATTGAATTAGCTCTCACACAAATATTTGCATCTAGAGCCTTTGCATTGAGGGCTATCTGAAAACGGCTGTGGCGCTGAAGTTGCCTGTGAATGTGGAGTTGGTGGCATGTGAAACCCGCCTGTGGAGCATTCGTTTGTGTGGGATGCTCTACCAGGTTTACTCCTAGATAATGCACTCAAAGGGCACTAAGCATAGAGTGTGAAAACTGAGTTTCCTTGAGAGCTGCTTGGAAGCCTGATGGTGTGTGAAGTTAGTGAGCCAAATGGAGTTGTTCTCCCACAAGAACCTCTCGGCTGATCCTTCTTCAATATGCCCTTCACCAACATGCAGTGTTTCCTTGATTGAATTAGCTCTCACACCAATATTTGCGTCTAGAGCCTTTGCATTGAGGGCTATCTGAAAATGGCTGTGGAGCTGAAGTTGCCTGTGAATGTGGAGTTGGTGGCATGTGAAACCCGCATGTGGAGCATTCGTTTGTGTGGGATGCTCACCAAGCTTCATTTCAGTCCTAGGCACTCAAAGGACATTAAGCCTATAGTGTGAAAACTGAGTTTCCTTGAGAGCTGCTTGGAAGCCTGATGGTGTGTGAAGTTAGTGACCCAAATGGAGTTGTTCTCCCACAAGAACCACTCGGCTGATCCTTCTTCAATATGCCCTTCAGCAACATGCAGTGTTTCCTTGATTGAATTAGCTCTCACACCAATATTTGCGTCTAGAGCCTTTGCATTGAGGGCTATCTGAAAACGGCTGTGGCGCTGAAGTTGCCTGTGAATGTGGAGTTGGTGGCATGTGAAACCCGCATGTGGAGCATTCGTTTGTGTGGGATGATCTACCAGGTTTACTCCTAGATAATGCAGTGAAAGGGCACTAAGCATAGAGTGTGAAAACTGAGTTTCCTTGAGAGCTGCTTGGAAGCCTGATGGTGTGTGAAGTTAGTGAGCCAAATGGAGTTGTTCTCCCACAAGAACCACTCAGCTGATCCTTCTTCAATATGCCCTTCACCAACATGCAGTGTTTCCTTGATTGAATTAGCTCTCACACCAATATTTGCGTCTAGAGCCTTTGCATTGAGGGCTATCTGAAAACGGCTGTGGCGCTGAAGTTGCCTGTGAATGTGGAGTTGGTGGCATGTGAAACCCGCATGTGGAGCATTCGTTTGTGTGGGATGATCTACCAGGTTTACTCCTAGATAATGCAGTGAAAGGGCACTAAGCATAGAGTGTGAAAACTGAGTTTCCTTGAGAGCTGCTTGGAAGCCTGATGGTGTGTGAAGTTAGTGAGCCAAATGGAGTTGTTCTCCCACAAGAACCACTCGGCTGATCCTTCTTCAATATGCCCTTCAGCAACATGCAGTGTTTCCTTGATTGAATTAGCTCTCACACCAATATTTGCGTCTAGAGCCTTTGCATTGAGGGCTATCTGAAAACGGCTGTGGCGCTGAAGTTGCCTGTGAATGTGGAGTTGGTGGCATGTGAAACCCGCATGTGGAGCATTCGTTTGTGTGGGATGCTCACCAAGCTTCATTTCAGTCCTAGGCACTCAAAGGACATTAAGCCTAGAGTGTGAATACTGAGTTTCCTTGAGAGCTGCTTGGAAGCCTGATGGTGTGTGAAGTTAGTGAGCCAAATGGAGTTGTTCTCCCACAAGAACCACTCGGCTGATCTTTCTTCAATATGCCCTTCACCAACATGCAGTGTTTCCTTGATTGAATTAGCTCTCACACCAATATTTGCGTCTAGAGCCTTTACATTGAGGGCTATCTGAAAACGGCTGTGGCGCTGAAGTTGCCTGTGAATGTGGAGTTGGTGGCATGTGAAACCCGCATGTGGAGCATTCGTTTGTGTGGGATGCTCACCAAGCTTCATTTCAGTCCTAGGCACTCAAAGGGCACTAAGCCTAGAGTGTGAAAACTGAGTTTCCTTGAGAGCTGCTTGGAAGCCTGATGGTGTGTGAAGTTAGTGAGCCAAATGGAGTTGTTCTCCCACAAGAACCACTCGGCTGATCCTTCTTCAATATGCCCTTCAGCAAGATGCAGTGTTTCCTTAATTGAATTAGCTCTCACACCAATATTTGCGTCTAGAGCCTTTGCATTGAGGGCTATCTGAAAACGGCTGTGGCGCTGAAGTTGCCTGTGAATGTGGAGTTGGTGGCATGTGAAACCCGCATGTGGAGCATTCGTTTGTGTGGGATGGTCTACCATTTTCATTCCTAGATAATGAACTCAAAGGGCACTAAGCCTAGAGTGTGAAAACTGAGTTTCCTTGAGAGCTGCTTGGAAGCCTGATGGTGTGTGAAGTTAGTGAGCCAAATGGAGTTGTTCTCCCAGAAGAACCACTCGGCTGATCCTTCTTCAATATGCCCTTCACCAACATGCAGTGTTTCCTTGATTGAATTAGCTCTCACACCAATATTTGCGTCTAGAGCCTTTGCATTGAGGGCTATCTGAAAACGGCTGTGGCGCTGAAGTTGCCTGTGAATGTGGAGTTGGTGGCATGTGAAACCCGCATGTGGAGCATTCGTTTGTGTGGGATGCTCTACTAGATTCATTCCTAGATAATGCAGTGAAAGGGCACTAAGCATAGAGTGTGAAAACTGAGTTTCCTTGAGAGCTGCTTGGAAGCCTGATGGTGTGTGAAGTTAGTGAGCCAAATGGAGTTGTTCTCCCACAAGAACCACTCGGCTGATCCTTCTTCAATATGCCCTTCACCAACATGCAGTGTTTCCTTGATTGAATTAGCTCTCACACCAATATTTGCATCTAGAGCCTTTGCATTGAGGGCTATCTGAAAATGGCTGTGGCGCTGAAGTTGCCTGTGAATGTGGAGTTGGTGGCATGTGAAACCCGCATGTGGAGCATTCGTTTGTGTGGGATGCTCACCAAGCTTCATTTCAGTCCTAGGCACTCAAAGGACATAAAGCCTAGAGTGTGAAAACTGAGTTTCCTTGAGAGCTGCTTGGAAGCCTGATGGTGTGTGAAGTTAGTGAGCCAAATGGAGTTGTTTTCCCACAAGAACCACTTGGCTGATCCTTCTTCAATATGCCCTTCACCAACATGCAGTGTTTCCTTGATTGAATTAACTCTCACACCAATATTTGCGTCTAGAGCCTTTGCATTGAGGGCTATCTGAAAGCGGCTGTGGCGCTGAAGTTGCCTGTGAATGTGGAGTTGGTGGCATGAGAAACCCGCAGGTGGAGCATTCGTTTGTGTGGGATGCTCTACCATTTTCATTCCTAGATAATGCACTCAAAGGGCACTAAGCATAGAGTGTGAAAACTGAGTTTCCTTGAGAGCTGCTTGGAAGCCTGATGGTGTGTGAAGTTAGTGAGCCAAATGGAGTTGTTCTCCCACAAGAACCACTCGGCTGATCCTTCTTCAATATGCCCTTCACCAACATGCAGTGTTTCCTTGATTGAATTAGCTCTCACACCAATATTTGCGTCTAGAGCCTTTGCATTGAGGGCTATCTGAAAACGGCTGTGGCGCTGAAGTTGCCTGTGAATGTGGAGTTGGTGGCATGTGAAACCCGCCTGTGGAGCATTCGTTTGTGTGGGATGCTCTACCAGGTTTACTCCTAGATAATGCACTCAAAGGGCACTAAGCATAGAGTGTGAAAACTGAGTTTCCTTGAGAGCTGCTTGGAAGCCTGATGGTGTGTGAAGTTAGTGAGCCAAATGGAGTTGTTCTCCCACAAGAACCACTCGGCTGATCCTTCTTCAATATGCCCTTCACCAACATGCAGTGTTTCCTTGATTGAATTAGCTCTCACACCAATATTTGCGTCTAGAGCCTTTGCATTGAGGGCTATCTGAAAACGGCTGTGGCGCTGAAGTTGCCTGTGAATGTGGAGTTGGTGGCATGTGAAACCCGCATGTGGAGCATTGGTTTGTGTGGGATGCTCACCAAGCTTCATTTCAGTCCTAGGCACTCAAAGGGCACTAAGCATAGAGTGTGAAAACTGAGTTTCCTTGAGAGCTGCTTGGAAGCCTGATGGTGTGTGAAGTTAGTGAGCCAAATGGAGTTGTTCTCCCACAAGAACCACTCGGCTGATCCTTCTTCAATATGCCCTTCAGCAACATGCAGTGTTTCCTTGATTGAATTAGCTCTCACACCAATATTTGCGTCTAGAGCCTTTGCATTGAGGGTTATCTGAAAACGGCTGTGGCGCTGAAGTTGCCTGTGAATGTGGAGTTGGTGGCATGTGAAACCCGCATGTGGAGCATTCGTTTGTGTGGGATGCTCACCAAGCTTCATTTCAGTCCTAGGCACTCAAAGGGCACTAAGCATTGAGTGTGAAAACTGAGTTTCCTTGAGATCTGCTTGGAAGCATGATGGTGTGTGAAGTTAGTGAGCCAAATGGAGTTGTTCTCCCACAAGAACCACTCGGCTGATCCTTCTTCAATATGCCCTTCACCAACATGCAGTGTTTCCTTGATTGAATTAGCTCTCACACCAATATTTGCGTCTAAGAGCCTTTGCATTGAGGGCTATCTGAAAACGGCTGTGGCGCTGAAGTTGCCTGTGAATGTGGAGTTGGTGGCATGTGAAACCCGTCTGTGGAGCATTCGTTTGTGTGGGATGGTCTACCAGGTTCATTCCTAGATAATGAACTCAAAGGGCACTAAGCCTAGAGTGTGAAAACTGAGTTTCCTTGAGAGCTGCTTGGAAGCCTGATGGTGTGTGAAGTTAGTGAGCCAAATGGAGTTGTTCTCCCACAAGAACCACTCGGCTGATCCTTCTTCAATATGCCCTTCACCAACATGCAGTGTTTCCTTGATTGAATTAGCTCTCACACCAATATTTGCGTCTAGAGCCTTTGCATTGAGGGCTATCTGAAAACGGCTGTGGCGCTGAAGTTGCCTGTGAATGTGGAGTTGGTGGCATGTGAAACCCGCATGTGGAGCATTCGTTTGTATGGGATGCTCTACTAGATTCATTCCTAGATAATGCACTCAAAGGGCACTAAGCATAGAGTGTGAAAACTGAGTTTCCTTGAGAGCTGCTTGGAAGCCTGATGGTGTGTGAAGTTAGTGAGCCAAATGGAGTTGTTCTCCCACAAGAACCACTCGGCTGATCCTTCTTCAATATGCCCTTCACCAACATGCAGTGTTTCCTTGATTGAATTAGCTCTCACACCAATATTTGCGTCTAGAGCCTTTGCATTGAGGGCTATCTGAAAATGGCTGTGGCGCTGAAGTTGCCTGTGAATGTGGAGTTGGTGGCATGTGAAACCCGCATGTGGAGCATTCGTTTGTGTGGGATGCTCTACCAGGTTCATTCCTACATAATGAACTCAAAGGGCACTAAGCATAGAGTGTGAAAACTGAGTTTTCTTGAGAGCTGCTTGGAAGCCTGATGGGGTGTGAAGTTAGTGAGCCAAATGGAGTTGTTCTCCCACAAGAACCACTCGGCTGATCCTTCTTCAATATGCCCTTCACCAACATGCAGTGTTTCCTTGATTGAATTAGCTCTCACACCAATATTTGCATCTAGAGAATTTGCATTGAGGGCTATCTGAAAATGGCTGTGGCGCTGAAGTTGCCTGTGAATGTGGAGTTGGTGGCATGTGAAACCCGCATGTGGAGCATTCGTTTGTGTGGGATGATCTACCAGGTTTACTCCTAGATAATGCAGTGAAAGGGCACTAAGCATAGAGTGTGAAAACTGAGTTTCCTTGAGAGCTGCTTGGAAGCCTGATGGTGTGTGAAGTTAGTGAGCCAAATGGAGTTGTTCTCCCACAAGAACCACTCGGCTGATCCTTCTTCAATATGCCCTTCAGCAACATGCAGTGTTTCCTTGATTGAATTAGCTCTCACACCAATATTTGCGTCTAGAGCCTTTGCATTGAGGGCTATCTGAAAACGGCTGTGGCGCTGAAGTTGCCTGTGAATGTGGAGTTGGTGGCATGTGAAACCCGCATGTGGAGCATTCGTTTGTGTGGGATGCTCACCAAGCTTCATTTCAGTCCTAGGCACTCAAAGGACATTAAGCCTAGAGTGTGAATACTGAGTTTCCTTGAGAGCTGCTTGGAAGCCTGATGGTGTGTGAAGTTAGTGAGCCAAATGGAGTTGTTCTCCCACAAGAACCACTCGGCTGATCTTTCTTCAATATGCCCTTCACCAACATGCAGTGTTTCCTTGATTGAATTAGCTCTCACACCAATATTTGCGTCTAGAGCCTTTACATTGAGGGCTATCTGAAAACGGCTGTGGCGCTGAAGTTGCCTGTGAATGTGGAGTTGGTGGCATGTGAAACCCGCATGTGGAGCATTCGTTTGTGTGGGATGCTCACCAAGCTTCATTTCAGTCCTAGGCACTCAAAGGGCACTAAGCATAGAGTGTGAAAACTGAGTTTCCTTGAGAGCTGCTTGGAAGCCTGATGGTGTGTGAAGTTAGTGAGCCAAATGGAGTTGTTCTCCCACAAGAACCACTCGGCTGATCCTTCTTCAATATGCCCTTCAGCAAGATGCAGTGTTTCCTTAATTGAATTAGCTCTCACACCAATATTTGCGTCTAGAGCCTTTGCATTGAGGGCTATCTGAAAACGGCTGTGGCGCTGAAGTTGCCTGTGAATGTGGAGTTGGTGGCATGTGAAACCCGCATGTGGAGCATTCGTTTGTGTGGGATGGTCTACCATTTTCATTCCTAGATAATGAACTCAAAGGGCACTAAGCCTAGAGTGTGAAAACTGAGTTTCCTTGAGAGCTGCTTGGAAGCCTGATGGTGTGTGAAGTTAGTGAGCCAAATGGAGTTGTTCTCCCAGAAGAACCACTCGGCTGATCCTTCTTCAATATGCCCCTTCACCAACATGCAGTGTTTCCTTGATTGAATTAGCTCTCACACCAATATTTGCGTCTAGAGCCTTTGCATTGAGGGCTATCTGAAAACGGCTGTGGCGCTGAAGTTGCCTGTGAATGTGGAGTTGGTGGCATGTGAAACCCGCATGTGGAGCATTCGTTTGTGTGGGATGCTCTACTAGATTCATTCCTAGATAATGCAGTGAAAGGGCACTAAGCATAGAGTGTGAAAACTGAGTTTCCTTGAGAGCTGCTTGGAAGCCTGATGGTGTGTGAAGTTAGTGAGCCAAATGGAGTTGTTCTCCCACAAGAACCACTCGGCTGATCCTTCTTCAATATGCCCTTCACCAACATGCAGTGTTTCCTTGATTGAATTAGCTCTCACACCAATATTTGCATCTAGAGCCTTTGCATTGAGGGGCTATCTGAAAATGGCTGTGGCGCTGAAGTTGCCTGTGAATGTGGAGTTGGTGGCATGTGAAACCCGCATGTGGAGCATTCGTTTGTGTGGGATGCTCACCAAGCTTCATTTCAGTCCTAGGCACTCAAAGGACATAAAGCCTAGAGTGTGAAAACTGAGTTTCCTTGAGAGCTGCTTGGAAGCCTGATGGTGTGTGAAGTTAGTGAGCCAAATGGAGTTGTTTTCCCACAAGAACCACTTGGCTGATCCTTCTTCAAATATGCCCTTCACCAACATGCAGTGTTTCCTTGATTGAATTAACTCTCACACCAATATTTGCGTCTAGAGCCTTTGCATTGAGGGCTATCTGAAAGCGGCTGTGGCGCTGAAGTTGCCTGTGAATGTGGAGTTGGTGGCATGAGAAACCCGCAGGTGGAGCATTCGTTTGTGTGGGATGCTCTACCAATTTCATTCCTAGATAATGCACTCAAAGGGCACTAAGCATAGAGTGTGAAAACTGAGTTTCCTTGAGAGCTGCTTGGAAGCCTGATGGTGTGTGAAGTTAGTGAGCCAAATGGAGTTGTTCTCCCACAAGAACCACTCGGCTGATCCTTCTTCAATATGCCCTTCACCAACATGCAGTGTTTCCTTGATTGAATTAGCTCTCACACCAATATTTGCGTCTAGAGCCTTTGCATTGAGGGCTATCTGAAAACGGCTGTGGCGCTGAAGTTGCCTGTGAATGTGGAGTTGGTGGCATGTGAAACCCGCCTGTGGAGCATTCGTTTGTGTGGGATGCTCTACCAGGTTTACTCCCTAGATAATGCACTCAAAGGGCACTAAGCATAGAGTGTGAAAACTGAGTTTCCTTGAGAGCTGCTTGGAAGCCTGATGGTGTGTGAAGTTAGTGAGCCAAATGGAGTTGTTCTCCCACAAGAACCACTCGGCTGATCCTTCTTCAATATGCCCTTCACCAACATGCAGTGTTTCCTTGATTGAATTAGCTCTCACACCAATATTTGCGTCTAGAGCCTTTGCATTGAGGGCTATCTGAAAACGGCTGTGGCGCTGAAGTTGCCTGTGAATGTGGAGTTGGTGGCATGTGAAACCCGCATGTGGAGCATTGGTTTGTGTGGGATGCTCACCAAGCTTCATTTCAGTCCTAGGCACTCAAAGGGCACTAAGCATAGAGTGTGAAAAACTGAGTTTCCTTGAGAGCTGCTTGGAAGCCTGATGGTGTGTGAAGTTAGTGAGCCAAATGGAGTTGTTCTCCCACAAGAACCACTCGGCTGATCCTTCTTCAATATGCCCTTCAGCAACATGCAGTGTTTCCTTGATTGAATTAGCTCTCACACCAATATTTGCGTCTAGAGCCTTTGCATTGAGGGTTATCTGAAAACGGCTGTGGCGCTGAAGTTGCCTGTGAATGTGGAGTTGGTGGCATGTGAAACCCGCATGTGGAGCATTCGTTTGTGTGGGATGCTCACCAAGCTTCATTTCAGTCCTAGGCACTCAAAGGGCACTAAGCATTGAGTGTGAAAACTGAGTTTCCTTGAGATCTGCTTGGAAGCATGATGGTGTGTGAAGTTAGTGAGCCAAATGGAGTTGTTCTCCCACAAGAACCACTCGGCTGATCCTTCTTCAATATGCCCTTCACCAACATGCAGTGTTTCCTTGATTGAATTAGCTCTCACACCAATATTTGCGTCTAAGAGCCTTTGCATTGAGGGCTATCTGAAAACGGCTGTGGCGCTGAAGTTGCCTGTGAATGTGGAGTTGGTGGCATGTGAAACCCGTCTGTGGAGCATTCGTTTGTGTGGGATGGTCTACCAGGTTCATTCCTAGATAATGACTCAAAGGGCACTAAGCCTAGAGTGTGAAAACTGAGTTTCCTTGAGAGCTGCTTGGAAGCCTGATGGTGTGTGAAGTTAGTGAGCCAAATGGAGTTGTTCTCCCACAAGAACCACTCGGCTGATCCTTCTTCAATATGCCCTTCACCAACATGCAGTGTTTCCTTGATTGAATTAGCTCTCACACCAATATTTGCGTCTAGAGCCTTTGCATTGAGGGCTATCTGAAAACGGCTGTGGCGCTGAAGTTGCCTGTGAATGTGGAGTTGGTGGCATGTGAAACCCGCATGTGGAGCATTCGTTTGTATGGGATGCTCTACTAGATTCATTCCTAGATAATGCACTCAAAGGGCACTAAGCATAGAGTGTGAAAACTGAGTTTCCTTGAGAGCTGCTTGGAAGCCTGATGGTGTGTGAAGTTAGTGAGCCAAATGGAGTTGTTCTCCCACAAGAACCACTCGGCTGATCCTTCTTCAATATGCCCTTCACCAACATGCAGTGTTTCCTTGATTGAATTAGCTCTCACACCAATATTTGCGTCTAGAGCCTTTGCATTGAGGGCTATCTGAAAATGGCTGTGGCGCTGAAGTTGCCTGTGAATGTGGAGTTGGTGGCATGTGAAACCCGCATGTGGAGCATTCGTTTGTGTGGGATGCTCTACCAGGTTCATTCCTACATAATGAACTCAAAGGGCACTAAGCATAGAGTGTGAAAAACTGAGTTTTCTTGAGAGCTGCTTGGAAGCCTGATGGGGTGTGAAGTTAGTGAGCCAAATGGAGTTGTTCTCCCACAAGAACCACTCGGCTGATCCTTCTTCAATATGCCCTTCACCAACATGCAGTGTTTCCTTGATTGAATTAGCTCTCACACCAATATTTGCATCTAGAGAATTTTGCATTGAGGGGCTATCTGAAAATGGCTGTGGCGCTGAAGTTGCCTGTGAATGTGGAGTTGGTGGCATGTGAAACCCGCATGTGGAGCATTCGTTTGTGTGGGATGCTCTACCAGGTTCATTCCTACATAATGAACTCAAAGGGCACTAAGCATAGAGTGTGAAAACTGAGTTTTCTTGAGAGCTGCTTGGAAGCCTGATGGTGTGTGAAGTTAGTGAGCCAAATGGAGTTGTTCTCCCACAAGAACCACTCGGCTGATCCTTCTTCAATATGCCCTTCACCAACATGCAGTGTTTCCTTGATTGAATTAGCTCTCACACCAATATTTGCGTCTAGAGCCTTTGCATTGAGGGCTATCTGAAAACGGCTGTGGCGCTGAAGTTGCCTGTGAATGTGGAGTTGGTTGCATGTGAAACCCGCATGTGGAACATTCGTTTGTGTGGAATGCTGTACTAGATTCTTTCCTAGATAATGCACTCAAAGGGCACTAAGCATAGAGTGTGAAAACTGAGTTTCCTTGAGAGCTGCTTGGAAGCCTGATGGTGTGTGAAGTTAGTGAGCCAAATGGAGTTGTTCTCCCACAAGAACCACTCGGCTGATCCTTCTTCAATATGCCCTTCACCAACATGCAGTGTTTCCTTGATTGAATTAGCTCTCACACCAATATTTGCGTCTAGAGCCTTTGCATTGAGGCTATCTGAAAACGGCTGTGGCGCTGAAGTTGCCTGTGAATGTGGAGTTGGTGGCATGTGAAACCCGCATGTGGAGCATTCGTTTGTGTGGGATGCTCACCAAGCTTCATTTCAGTCCTAGGCACTCAAAGGGCACTAAGCATTGAGTGTGAAAACTGAGTTTCCTTGAGAGGCTGCTTGGAAGCCTGATGGTGTGTGAAGTTAGTGAGCCAAATGGAGTTGTTCTCCCACAAGAACCACTCGGCTGATCCTTCTTCAATATGCCCTTCACCAACATGCAGTGTTTCCTTGATTGAATTAGCTCTCACACCAATATTTGCGTCTAGAGCCTTTGCATTGAGGGCTATCTGAAAACGGCTGTGGCGCTGAAGTTGCCTGTGAATGTGGAGTAGGTGGCATGTGAAACCCGCATGTGGAGCATTCGTTTGTGTGGGATGCTCTACCAGGTTTACTCCTAGATAATGCACTCAAAGGGCACTAAGCATAGAGTGTGAAAACTGAGTTTCCTTGAGAGCTGCTTGGAAGCCTGATGGTGTGTGAAGTTAGTGAGCCAAATGGAGTTGTTCTCCCACAAGAACCACTCGGCTGATCCTTCTTCAATATGCCCTTCACCAACATGCAGTGTTTCCTTGATTGAATTAGCTCTCACACCAATATTTGCGTCTAGAGCCTTTGCATTGAGGGCTATCTGAAAATGGCTGTGGCGCTGAAGTTGCCTGTGAATGTGGAGTTGGTGGCATGTGAAACCCGCATGTGGAGCATTCGTTTGTGTGGGATGCTCTACCAGGTTTACTCCTAGATAATGCACTCAAAGGGCACTAAGCATAGAGTGTGAAAACTGAGTTTCCTTGAGAGCTGCTTGGAAGCCTGATGGTGTGTGAAGTTAGTGAGCCAAATGGAGTTGTTCTCCCACAAGAACCACTCGGCTGATCCTTCTTCAATATGCCCTTCACCAACATGCAGTGTTTCCTTGATTGAATTAGCTCTCACACCAATATTTGCGTCTAGAGCCTTTGCATTGAGGGCTATCTGAAAATGGCTGTGGGCGCTGAAGTTGCCTGTGAATGTGGAGTTGGTGGCATGTGAAACCCGCATGTGGAGCATTCGTTTGTGTGGGATGCTCACCAAGCTTCATTTCAGTCCTAGGCACTCAAAGGACATTAAGCCTAGAGTGTGAAAACTGAGTTTCCTTGAGAGCTGCTTGGAAGCCTGATGGTGTGTGAAGTTAGTGAGCCAAATGGAGTTGTTCTCTCCACAAGAACCACTCGGCTGATCCTTCTTCAATATGCCCTTCACCAACATGCAGTGTTTCCTTGATTGAATTAGCTCTCACACCAATATTTGCGTCTAGAGCCTTTGCATTGAGGGCTATCTGAAAATGGCTGTGGCGCTGAAGTTGCCTGTGAATGTGGAGTTGGTGGCATGTGAAACCCGCATGTGGAGCATTCGTTTGTGTGGGATGCTCTACCAGGTTCATTCCTAGACAATGCAGTGAAAGGGCACTAAGCATAGAGTGTGAAAACTGAGTTTCCTTGAGAGCTGCTTGGAAGCCTGATGGTGTGTGAAGTTAGTGAGCCAAATGGAGTTGTTCTCCCACAAGAACCACTCGGCTGATCCTTCTTCAATATGCCCTTCACCAACATGCAGTGTTTCCTTGATTGAATTAGCTCTCACACCAATATTTGCATCTAGAGCCTTTGCATTGAGGGCTATCTGAAAATGGCTGTGGCGCTGAAGTTGCCTGTGAATGTGGAGTTGGTGGCATGTGAAACCCGCATGTGGAGCATTCGTCTTTGTGTGGGATGCTCACCAAGCTTCATTTCAGTCCTAGGCACTCAAAGGACATAAAGCCTAGAGTGTGAAAACTGAGTTTCCTTGAGAGCTGCTTGGAAGCCTGATGGTGTGTGAAGTTAGTGAGCCAAATGGAGTTGTTTTCCCCACAAGAACCACTTGGCTGATCCTTCTTCAATATGCCCTTCACCAACATGCAGTGTTTCCTTGATTGAATTAACTCTCACACCAATATTTGCGTCTAGAGCCTTTGCATTGAGGGCTATCTGAAAGCGGCTGTGGCGCTGAAGTTGCCTGTGAATGTGGAGTTGGTGGCATGAGAAACCCGCAGGTGGAGCATTCGTTTGTGTGGGATGCTCTACCATTTTCATTCCTAGATAATGCACTCAAAGGGCACTAAGCATAGAGTGTGAAAACTGAGTTTCCTTGAGAGCTGCTTGGAAGCCTGATGGTGTGTGAAGTTAGTGAGCCAAATGGAGTTGTTCTCCCACAAGAACCACTCGGCTGATCCTTCTTCAATATGCCCTTCACCAACATGCAGTGTTTCCTTGATTGAATTAGCTCTCACACCAATATTTGCGTCTAGAGCCTTTGCATTGAGGGCTATCTGAAAACGGCTGTGGCGCTGAAGTTGCCTGTGAATGTGGAGTTGGTGGCATGTGAAACCCGCCTGTGGAGCATTCGTTTGTGTGGGATGCTCTACCAGGTTTACTCCTAGATAATGCACTCAAAGGGCACTAAGCATAGAGTGTGAAAACTGAGTTTCCTTGAGAGCTGCTTGGAAGCCTGATGGTGTGTGAAGTTAGTGAGCCAAATGGAGTTGTTCTCCCACAAGAACCACTCGGCTGATCCTTCTTCAATATGCCCTTCACCAACATGCAGTGTTTCCTTGATTGAATTAGCTCTCACACCAATATTTGCGTCTAGAGCCTTTGCATTGAGGGCTATCTGAAAACGGCTGTGGCGCTGAAGTTGCCTGTGAATGTGGAGTTGGTGGCATGTGAAACCCGCATGTGGAGCATTGGTTTGTGTGGGATGCTCACCAAGCTTCATTTTCAGTCCTAGGCACTCAAAGG
>NW_026699625.1:0-39547 GCF_030435755.1 Ochotona princeps
TGGCGCTGAAGTTGCCTGTGAATGTGGAGTTGGTGGCATGTGAAACCCGCATGTGGAGCATTCGTTTGTGTGGGATGCTGACCAAGCTTCATTCAGTCCTAGGCACACAAAGGGCACTAAGCATAGAGTGTGAAAACTGAGTTTCCTTGAGAGCTGCTTGGAAGCCTGATGGTGTGTGAAGTTAGTGAGCCAAATGGAGTTGTTCTCCCACAAGAACCACTCGGCTGATCCTTCTTCAATATGCCCTTCACCAACATGCAGTGTTTCCTTGATTGAATTAGCTCTCACACCAATATTTGCGTCTAGAGCCTTTGCATTGAGGGCTATCTGAAAACGGGCTGTGGCGCTGAAGTTGCCTGTGAATGTGGAGTTGGTGGCATGTGAAACCCGCATGTGGAGCATTCGTTTGTGTGGGATGCTCTACCAGGTTCATTCCTAGATAATGCACTCAAAGGGCACTAAGCATAGAGTGTGAAAACTGAGTTTCCTTGAGAGCTGCTTGGAAGCCTGATGGTGTGTGAAGTTAGTGAGCCAAATGGAGTTGTTCTCCCACAAGAACCACTCGGCTGATCCTTCTTCAATATGCCCTTCACCAACATGCAGTGTTTCCTTGATTGAATTAGCTCTCACACCAATATTTGCGTCTAGAGCCTTTGCATTGAGGGCTATCTGAAAACGGCTGTGGTGCTGAAGTTGCCTGTGAATGTGGAGTTGGTGGCATGTGAAACCCGCATGTGGAGCATTCGTTTGTGTGGGATGCTGACCAAGCTTCATTTCAGTCCTAGGCACACAAAGGGCACTAAGCATAGAGTGTGAAAACTGAGTTTCCTTGAGAGCTGCTTGGAAGCCTGATGGTGTGTGAAGTTAGTGAGCCAAATGGAGTTGTTCTCCCACAAGAACCACTCGGCTGATCCTTCTTCAATATGCCCTTCACCAACATGCAGTGTTTCCTTGATTGAATTAGCTCTCACACCAATATTTGCGTCTAGAGCCTTTGCATTGAGGGCTATCTGAAAACGGCTGTGGCGCTGAAGTTGCCTGAGAATGTGGAGTTGGTGGCATGTGAAACCCGCATGTGGAGCATTCGTTTGTGTGGGATGCTCTACCAGTTCATTTCAGTCCTAGCCATACAAAGGGCACTAAGCATAGAGTGTGAAAACTGAGTTTCCTTGAGAGCTGCTTGGAAGCCTGATGGTGTGAAGTTAGTGAGCCAAATGGAGTTGTTCTCCCACAAGAACCACTCGGCTGATCCTTCTTCAATATGCCCTTCACCAACATGCAGTGTTTCCTTGATTGAATTAGCTCTCACACCAATATTTGCGTCTAGAGCCTTTGCATTGAGGGCTATCTGAAAACGGCTGTGGCGCTGAAGTTGCCTGTGAATGTGGAGTTGGTGGCATGTGAAACCCGCATGTGGAGCATTCGTTTGTGTGGGATGCTCTACCAGGTTCATTCCTAGATAATGCACTCAAAGGGCACTAAGCATAGAGTGTGAAAACTGAGTTTCCTTGAGAGCTGCTTGGAAGCCTGATGGTGTGTGAAGTTAGTGAGCCAAATGGAGTTGTTCTCCCACAAGAACCACTCGGCTGATCCTTCTTCAATATGCCCTTCACCAACATGCAGTGTTTCCTTGATTGAATTAGCTCTCACACCAATATTTGCGTCTAGAGCCTTTGCATTGAGGGCTATCTGAAAACGGCTGTGGTGCTGAAGTTGCCTGTGAATGTGGAGTTGGTGGCATGTGAAACCCGCATGTGGAGCATTCGTTTGTGTGGGATGCTCTACCAGGTTCATTTCAGTCCTAGCCATACAAAGGGCACTAAGCATAGAGTGTGAAAACTGAGTTTCCTTGAGAGCTGCTTGGAAGCCTGATGGTGTGTGAAGTTAGTGAGCCAAATGGAGTTGTTCTCCCACAAGAACCACTCGGCTGATCCTTCTTCAATATGCCCTTCACCAACATGCAGTGTTTCCTTGATTGAATTAGCTCTCACACCAATATTTGCGTCTAGAGCCTTTGCATTGAGGGCTATCTGAAAACGGCTGTGGTGCTGAAGTTGCCTGTGAATGTGGAGTTGGTGGCATGTGAAACCCGCATGTGGAGCATTCGTTTGTGTGGGATGCTGACCAAGCTTCATTTCAGTCCTAGGCACACAAAGGGCACTAAGCATAGAGTGTGAAAACTGAGTTTCCTTGAGAGCTGCTTGGAAGCCTGATGGTGTGTGAAGTTAGTGAGCCAAATGGAGTTGTTCTCCCACAAGAACCACTCGGCTGATCCTTCTTCAATATGCCCTTCACCAACATGCAGTGTTTCCTTGATTGAATTAGCTCTCACACCAATATTTGCGTCTAGAGCCTTTGCATTGAGGGCTATCTGAAAACGGCTGTGGCGCTGAAGTTGCCTGTGAATGTGGAGTTGGTGGCATGTGAAACCCGCATGTGGAGCATTCGTTTGTGTGGGATGCTCTACCAGGTTCATTTCAGTCCTAGCCATACAAAGGGCACTAAGCATAGAGTGTGAAAACTGAGTTTCCTTGAGAGCTGCTTGGAAGCCTGATGGTGTGTGAAGTTAGTGAGCCAAATGGAGTTGTTCTCCCACAAGAACCAAACGGGTGATCCTTCTTCAATATGCCCTTCACCAACATGCAGTGTTTCCTTGATTGAATTAGCTCTCACACCAATATTTGCGTCTAGAGCCTTTGCATTGAGGGCTATCTGAAAACGGCTGTGGCGCTGAAGTTGCCTGTGAATGTGGAGTTGGTGGCATGTGAAACCCGCATGTGGAGCATTCGTTTGTGTGGGATGCTCTACCAGGCTCATTCCTAGATAATGCATTCAAAGGGCACTAAACATAGAGTGTGAAAACTGAGGTTCCTTGAGAGCTGCTTGGAAGCCTGATGGTGTGTGAAGTTAGTGAGCCAAATGGAGTTGTTCTCCCACAAGAACCACTCGGCTGATCCTTCTTCAATATGCCCTTCACCAACATGCAGTGTTTCCTTGATTGAATTAGCTCTCACACCAATATTTGCGTCTAGAGCCTTTGCATTGAGGGCTATCTGAAAACGGCTGTGGCGCTGAAGTTGCCTGTGAATGTGGAGTTGGTGGCATGTGAAACCCGCATGTGGAGCATTCGTTTGTGTGGGATGCTCTACCAGGTTCATTCCTAGATAATGCACACAAAGGGCACTAAGCATAGAGTGTGAAAACTGAGTTTCCTTGAGAGCTGCTTGGAAGCCTGATGGTGTGTGAAGTTAGTGAGCCAAATGGAGTTGTTCTCCCACAAGAACCACTCGGCTGATCCTTCTTCAATATGCCCTTCACCAACATGCAGTGTTTCCTTGATTGAATTAGCTCTCACACCAATATTTGCGTCTAGAGCCTTTGCATTGAGGGCTATCTGAAAACGGCTGTGGCGCTGAAGTTGCCTGTGAATGTGGAGTTGGTGGCATGTGAAACCCGCATGTGGAGCATTCGTTTGTGTGGGATGCTCTACCAGGTTCATTCCTAGATAATGCACTCAAAGGGCACTAAGCATAGAGTGTGAAAACTGAGTTTCCTTGAGAGCTGCTTGGAAGCCTGATGGTGTGTGAAGTTAGTGAGCCAAATGGAGTTGTTCTCCCACAAGAACCACTCGGCTGATTCTTCTTCAATATGCCCTTCACCAACATGCAGTGTTTCCTTGATTGAATTAGCTCTCACACCAATATTTGCGTCTAGAGCCTTTGCATTGAGGGCTATCTGAAAACGGCTGTGGCGCTGAAGTTGCCTGTGAATGTGGAGTTGGTGGCATGTGAAACCCGCATGTGGAGCATTCGTTTGTGTGGGATGCTCTACCAGGTTCATTCCTAGATAATGCACTCAAAGGGCACTAAGCATAGAGTGTGAAAACTGAGTTTCCTTGAGAGCTGCTTGGAAGCCTGATGGTGTGTGAAGTTAGTGAGCCAAATGGAGTTGTTCTCCCACAAGAACCACTCGGCTGATCCTTCTTCAATATGCCCTTCACCAACATGCAGTGTTTCCTTGATTGAATTAGCTCTCACACCAATATTTGCGTCTAGAGCCTTTGCATTGAGGGCTATCTGAAAACGGCTGTGGCGCTGAAGTTGCCTGAGAATGTGGAGTTGGTGGCATGTGAAACCCGCATGTGGAGCATTCGTTTGTGTGGGATGCTGACCAAGTTTCATTCAGTCCTAGGCACACATAGAGCACTAAGCATAGAGTGTGAAAACTGAGTTTCCTTGAGAACTGCTTGGAAGCCTGATGGTGTGTGAAGTGAGCCAAATGGAGTTGTTCTCCCACAAGAACCACTCGGCTGATCCTTCTTCAATATGCCCTTCACCAACATGCAGTGTTTCCTTGATTGAATTAGCTCTCACACCAATATTTGCGTCTAGAGCCTTTGCATTGAGGGCTATCTGAAAACGGCTGTGGCGCTGAAGTTGCCTGTGAATGTGGAGTTGGTGGCATGTGAAACCCGCATGTGGAGCATTCGTTTGTGTGGGATGCTCTACCAGGTTCATTTCAGTCCTAGCCATACAAAGGGCACTAAGCATAGAGTGTGAAAACTGAGTTTCCTTGAGAGCTGCTTGGAAGCCTGATGGTGTGTGAAGTTAGTGAGCCAAATGGAGTTGTTCTCCCACAAGAACCAAACGGGTGATCCTTCTTCAATATGCCCTTCACCAACATGCAGTGTTTCCTTGATTGAATTAGCTCTCACACCAATATTTGCGTCTAGAGCCTTTGCATTGAGGGCTATCTGAAAACGGCTGTGGCGCTGAAGTTGCCTGTGAATGTGGAGTTGGTGGCATGTGAAACCCGCATGTGGAGCATTCGTTTGTGTGGGATGCTCTACCAGGCTCATTCCTAGATAATGCATTCAAAGGGCACTAAACATAGAGTGTGAAAACTGAGGTTCCTTGAGAGCTGCTTGGAAGCCTGATGGTGTGTGAAGTTAGTGAGCCAAATGGAGTTGTTCTCCCACAAGAACCACTCGGCTGATCCTTCTTCAATATGCCCTTCACCAACATGCAGTGTTTCCTTGATTGAATTAGCTCTCACACCAATATTTGCGTCTAGAGCCTTTGCATTGAGGGCTATCTGAAAACGGCTGTGGCGCTGAAGTTGCCTGTGAATGCGGAGTTGGTGGCATGTGAAACCCGCATGTGGAGCATTCGTTTGTGTGGGATGCTCTACCAGGTTCATTCCTAGATAATGCACACAAAGGGCACTAAGCATAGAGTGTGAAAACTGAGTTTCTTGAGAGCTGCTTGGAAGCCTGATGGTGTGTGAAGTTAGTGAGCCAAATGGAGTTGTTCTCCCACAAGAACCACTCGGCTGATCCTTCTTCAATATGCCCTTCACCAACATGCAGTGTTTCCTTGATTGAATTAGCTCTCACACCAATATTTGCGTCTAGAGCCTTTGCATTGAGGGCTATCTGAAAACGGCTGTGGCGCTGAAGTTGCCTGTGAATGTGGAGTTGGTGGCATGTGAAACCCGCATGTGGAGCATTCGTTTGTGTGGGATGCTCTACCAGGTTCATTCCTAGATAATGCACTCAAAGGGCACTAAGCATAGAGTGTGAAAACTGAGTTTCCTTGAGAGCTGCTTGGAAGCCTGATGGTGTGTGAAGTTAGTGAGCCAAATGGAGTTGTTCTCCCACAAGAACCACTCGGCTGATTCTTCTTCAATATGCCCTTCACCAACATGCAGTGTTTCCTTGATTGAATTAGCTCTCACACCAATATTTGCGTCTAGAGCCTTTGCATTGAGGGCTATCTGAAAACGGCTGTGGCGCTGAAGTTGCCTGTGAATGTGGAGTTGGTGGCATGTGAAAACCGCATGTGGAGCATTCGTTTGTGTGGGATGCTCTACCAGGTTCATTCTAGATAATGCACTCAAAGGGCACTAAGCATAGAGTGTGAAAACTGAGTTTCCTTGAGAGCTGCTTGGAAGCCTGATGGTGTGTGAAGTTAGTGAGCCAAATGGAGTTGTTCTCCCACAAGAAACACTCGGCTGATACTTCTTCAATATGCCCTTCACTAACATGCAGTGTTTCCTTGATTGAATTAGCTCTCACACCAATATTTGCGTCTAGAGCCTTTGCATTGAGGGCTATCTGAAAACGGCTGTGGCGCTGAAGTTGCCTGTGAATGTGGAGTTGGTGGCATGTAAACCCGCATGTGGAGCATTCGTTTGTGTGGGATGCTCTACCAGGTTCATTCCTAGATAATGCACTCAAAGGGCACTAAGCATAGAGTGTGAAAACTGAGTTTTCTTGAGAGCTGCTTGGAAGCCTGATGGTGTGTGAAGTTAGTGAGCCAAATGGAGTTGTTCTCCCACAAGAACCACTCGGCTGATCCTTCTTCAATATGCCCTTCACCAACATGCAGTGTTTCCTTGATTGAATTAGCTCTCACACCAATATTTGCGTCTAGAGCCTTTGCATTGAGGGCTATCTGAAAACGGCTGTGGCGCTGAAGTTGCCTGTGAATGTGGAGTTGGTGGCATGTGAAACCCGCATGTGGAGCATTCGTTTGTGTGGGATGCTCTACCAGGTTCATTCCTAGATAATGCACTCAAAGGGCACTAAGCATAGAGTGTGAAAACTGAGTTTCCTTGAGAGCTGCTTGGAAGCCTGATGGTGTGTGAAGTTAGTGAGCCAAATGGAGTTGTTCTCCCACAAGAACCACTCGGCTGATCCTTCTTCAATATGCCCTTCACCAACATGCAGTGTTTCCTTGATTGAATTAGCTCTGCACACCAATATTTGCGTCTAGAGCCTTTGCATTGAGGGCTATCTGAAAACGGCTGTGGCGCTGAAGTTGCCTGAGAATGTGGAGTTGGTGGCATGTGAAACCCGCATGTGGAGCATTCGTTTGTGTGGGATGCTGACCAAGTTTCATTTCAGTCCTAGGCACACATAGAGCACTAAGCATAGAGTGTGAAAACTGAGTTTCCTTGAGAACTGCTTGGAAGCCTGATGGTGTGTGAAGTGAGCCAAATGGAGTTGTTCTCCCACAAGAACCACTCGGCTGATCCTTCTTCAATATGCCCTTCACCAACATGCAGTGTTTCCTTGATTGAATTAGCTCTCACACCAATATTTGCGTCTAGAGCCTTTGCATTGAGGGCTATCTGAAAACGGCTGTGGCGCTGAAGTTGCCTGTGAATGTGGAGTTGGTGGCATGTGAAACCCGCATGTGGAGCATTCGTTTGTGTGGGATGCTCTACCAGGTTCATTCCTAGATAATGCACTCAAAGGGCACTAAGCATAGAGTGTGAAAACTGAGTTTCCTTGAGAGCTGCTTGGAAGCCTGATGGTGTGTGAAGTTAGTGAGCCAAATGGAGTTGTTCTCCCACAAGTACCACTCGGCTGATCCTTCTTCAATATGCCCTTCAGCAACGTGCAGTGTTTCCTTGATTGAATTAGCTCTCACACCAATATTTGCGTCTAGAGCCTTTGCATTGAGGGCTATCTGAAAACGGCTGCGGCGCTGAAGTTGCCTGAGAATGTGGAGTTGGTGGCATGTGAAACCCGCATGTGGAGCATTCGTTTGTGTGGGTTGCTGATCAAGCTTCATTTCAGTCCTAGGCACAAATAGTTCACTAAGCATAGAGTGTGAAAACTGAGTTTCCTTGAGAGCTGCTTGGAAGCCTGATGGTGTGTGAAGTTAGTGAGCCAAATGGAGTTGTTCTCCCACAAGAACCACTCGGCTGATCCTTCTTCAATATGCCCTTCACCAACATGCAGTGTTTCCTTGATTGAATTAGCTCTCACACCAATATTTGCGTCTAGAGCCTTTGCATTGAGGGCTATCTGAAAACGGCTGTGGCGCTGAAGTTGCCTGTGAATGTGGAGTTGGTGGCATGTGAAAACCGCATGTGGAGCATTCGTTTGTGTGGGATGCTCTACCAGGTTCATTCCTAGATAATGCACTCAAAGGGCACTAAGCATAGAGTGTGAAAACTGAGTATCCTTGAGAGCTGCTTGGAAGCCTGATGGTGTGTGAAGTTAGTGAGCCAAATGGAGTTGTTCTCCCACAAGAACCACTTGGCTGATCCTTCTTCAATATGCCCTTCACCAACATGCAGTGTTTCCTTGATTGAATTAGCTCTCACACCAATATTTGCGTCTAGAGCCTTTGCATTGAGGGCTATCTGAAAACGGCTGTGGCGCTGAAGTTGCCTGTGAATGTGGAGTTGGTGGCATGTGAAACCCGCATGTGGAGCATTCGTTTTTTGTGGGATGCTCTACCAGGTTCATTCCTAGATAATGCACTCAAAGGGCACTAAGCATAGAGTGTGAAAACTGAGTTTCCTTGAGAGCTGCTTGGAAGCCTGATGGTGTGTGAAGTTAGTGAGCCAAATGGAGTTGTTCTCCCACAAGAACCACTCGGCTGATCCTTCTTCAATATGCCCTTCACCAACATGCAGTGTTTCCTTGATTGAATTAGCTCTCACACCAATATTTGCGTCTAGAGCCTTTGCATTGAGGGCTATCTGAAAATGGCTGAGGCGCTGAAGTTGCCTGTGAATGTGGAGTTGGTGGCATGTGAAACCCGCATGTGGAGCATTCGTTTGTGTGGGATGCTCTACCAGGTTCATTTCAGTCCTAGCCATACAAAGGGCACTAAGCATAGAGTGTGAAAACTGAGTTTCCTTGAGAGCTGCTTGGAAGCCTGATGGTGTGTGAAGTTAGTGAGCCAAATGGAGTTGTTCTCCCACAAGAACCACTCGGCTGATCCTTCTTCAATATGCCCTTCACCAACATGCAGTGTTTCCTTGATTGAATTAGCTCTCACACCAATATTTGCGTCTAGAGCCTTTGCATTGAGGGCTATCTGAAAACGGCTGTGGCGCTGAAGTTGCCTGTGAATGTGGAGTTGGTGGCATGTGAAACCCGCATGTGGAGCATTCGTTTGTGTGGGATGCTCTACAGGTTCATTCCTAGATAATGCACTCAAAGGGCACTAAGCATAGAGTGTGAAAACTGAGTTTCCTTGAGAGCTGCTTGGAAGCCTGATGGTGTGTGAAGTTAGTGAGCCAAATGGAGTTGTTCTCCCACAAGAACCACTCGGCTGATCCTTCCTCAATATGCCCTTCACCAACAGGCAGTGTTTCCTTGATTGAATTAGCTCTCACACCAATATTTGCGTCTAGAGCCTTTGCATTGAGGGCTATCTGAAAACGGCTGTGGCGCTGAAGTTGCCTGTGAATGTGGAGTTGGTGGCATGTGAAACCCGCATGTGGAGCATTCGTTTGTGTGGGATGCTCTACCAGGTTCATTCCTAGATAATGCACTCAAAGGGCACTAAGCATAGAGTGTAAAAACTGAGTTTCCTTGAGAGCTGCTTGGAAGCCTGATGGTGTGTGAAGTTAGTGAGCCAAATGGAGTTGTTCTCCCACAAGTACCACTCGGCTGATCCTTCTTCAATATGCCCTTCACCAACATGCAGTGTTTCCTTGATTGAATTAGCTCTCACACCAATATTTGCGTCTAGAGCCTTTGCATTGAGGGCTATCTGAAAACGGCTGAGGCGCTGAAGTTGCCTGAGAATGTGGAGTTGGTGGCATGTGAAACCCGCATGTGGAGCATTCGTTTGTGTGGGTTGCTGATCAAGCTTCATTTCAGTCCTAGGCACACATAGTTCACTAAGCATAGAGTGTGAAAACTGAGTTTCCTTGAGAGCTGCTTGGAAGCCTGATGGTGTGTGAAGTTAGTGAGCCAAATGGAGTTGTTCTCCCACAAGAACCACTCGGCTGATCCTTCTTCAATATGCCCTTCACCAACATGCAGTGTTTCCTTGATTGAATTAGCTCTCACACCAATATTTGCGTCTAGAGCCTTTGCATTGAGGGCTATCTGAAAAACGGCTGTGGCGCTGAAGTTGCCTGTGAATGTGGAGTTGGTGGCATGTGAAAACCGCATGTGGAGCATTCGTTTGTGTGGGATGCTCTACCAGGTTCATTCCTAGATAATGCACTCAAAGGGCACTAAGCATAGAGTGTGAAAACTGAGTATCCTTGAGAGCTGCTTGGAAGCCTGATGGTGTGTGAAGTTAGTGAGCCAAATGGAGTTGTTCTCCCACAAGAACCACTTGGCTGATCCTTCCTTCAATATGCCCTTCACCAACATGCAGTGTTTCCTTGATTGAATTAGCTCTCACACCAATATTTGCGTCTAGAGCCTTTGCATTGAGGGCTATCTGAAAACGGCTGTGGCGCTGAAGTTGCCTGTGAATGTGGAGTTGGTGGCATGTGAAACCCGCATGTGGAGCATTCGTTTTTTGTGGGATGCTCTACCAGGTTCATTCCTAGATAATGCACTCAAAGGGCACTAAGCATAGAGTGTGAAAACTGAGTTTCTTGAGAGCTGCTTGGAAGCCTGATGGTGTGTGAAGTTAGTGAGCCAAATGGAGTTGTTCTCCCACAAGAACCACTCGGCTGATCCTTCTTCAATATGCCCTTCACCAACATGCAGTGTTTCCTTGATTGAATTAGCTCTCACACCAATATTTGCGTCTAGAGCCTTTGCATTGAGGGCTATCTGAAAATGGCTGAGGCGCTGAAGTTGCCTGTGAATGTGGAGTTGGTGGCATGTGAAACCCGCATGTGGAGCATTCGTTTGTGTGGGATGCTCTACCAGGTTCATTTCAGTCCTAGCCATACAAAGGGCACTAAGCATAGAGTGTGAAAACTGAGTTTCCTTGAGAGCTGCTTGGAAGCCTGATGGTGTGTGAAGTTAGTGAGCCAAATGGAGTTGTTCTCCCACAAGAACCACTCGGCTGATCCTTCTTCAATATGCCCTTCACCAACATGCAGTGTTTCCTTGATTGAATTAGCTCTCACACCAATATTTGCGTCTAGAGCCTTTGCATTGAGGGCTATCTGAAAACGGCTGTGGCGCTGAAGTTGCCTGTGAATGTGGAGTTGGTGGCATGTGAAACCCGCATGTGGAGCATTCGTTTGTGTGGGATGCTCTACCAGGTTCATTCCTAGATAATGCACTCAAAGGGCACTAAGCATAGAGTGTGAAAACTGAGTTTCCTTGAGAGCTGCTTGGAAGCCTGATGGTGTGTGAAGTTAGTGAGCCAAATGGAGTTGTTCTCCCACAAGAACCACTCGGCTGATCCTTCCTCAATATGCCCTTCACCAACAGGCAGTGTTTCCTTGATTGAATTAGCTCTCACACCAATATTTGCGTCTAGAGCCTTTGCATTGAGGGCTATCTGAAAACGGCTGTGGCGCTGAAGTTGCCTGTGAATGTGGAGTTGGTGGCATGTGAAACCCGCATGTGGAGCATTCGTTTGTGTGGGATGCTCTACCAGGTTCATTCCTAGATAATGCACTCAAAGGGCACTAAGCATAGAGTGTAAAAACTGAGTTTCCTTGAGAGCTGCTTGGAAGCCTGATGGTGTGTGAAGTTAGTGAGCCAAATGGAGTTGTTCTCCCACAAGTACCACTCGGCTGATCCTTCTTCAATATGCCCTTCACCAACATGCAGTGTTTCCTTGATTGAATTAGCTCTCACACCAATATTTGCGTCTAGAGCCTTTGCATTGAGGGCTATCTGAAAACGGCTGAGGCGCTGAAGTTGCCTGAGAATGTGGAGTTGGTGGCATGTGAAACCCGCATGTGGAGCATTCGTTTGTGTGGGTTGCTGATCAAGCTTCATTTCAGTCCTAGGCACACATAGTTCACTAAGCATAGAGTGTGAAAACTGAGTTTCCTTGAGAGCTGCTTGGAAGCCTGATGGTGTGTGAAGTTAGTGAGCCAAATGGAGTTGTTCTCCCACAAGAACCACTCGGCTGATCCTTCTTCAATATGCCCTTCACCAACATGCAGTGTTTCCTTGATTGAATTAGCTCTCACACCAATATTTGCGTCTAGAGCCTTTGCATTGAGGGCTATCTGAAAACGGCTGTGGCGCTGAAGTTGCCTGTGAATGTGGAGTTGGTGGCATGTGAAAACCGCATGTGGAGCATTCGTTTGTGTGGGATGCTCTACCAGGTTCATTCCTAGATAATGCACTCAAAGGGCAATAAGCATAGAGTGTGAAAACTGAGTTTCCTTGAGAGCTGCTTGGAAGCCTGATGGTGTGTGAAGTTAGTGAGCCAAATGGAGTTGTTCTCCCACAGGAACCACTCGGCTGATTCTTCTTCAATAAGCCCTTCACCAACATGCAGTGTTTCCTTGATTGAATTAGCTCTCACACCAATATTTGCGTCTAGAGCCTTTGCATTGAGGGCTATCTGAAAACGGCTGTGGCGCTGAAGTTGCCTGTGAATGTGGAGTTGGTGGCATGTGAAACCCGCATGTGGAGCATTCGTTTGTGTGGGATGCTCTACCAGGTTCATTCCTAGATAATGCACTCAAAAGGCACTAAGCATAGAGTGTGAAAACTGAGTTTCCTTGAGAGCTGCTTGGAAGCCTGATGGTGTGTGAAGTTAGTGAGCCAAATGGAGTTGTTCTCCCACAAGAACCACTCGGCTGATCCTTCTTCAATATGCCCTTCACCAACATGCAGTGTTTCCTTGATTGAATTAGCTCTCACACCAATATTTGCGTCTAGAGCCTTTGCATTGAGGGCTATCTGAAAACGGCTGTGGCGCTGAAGTTGCCTGTGAATGTGGAGTTGGTGGCATGTGAAACCCGCATGTGGAGCATTCGTTTGTGTGGGATGCTCTACCAGGTTCATTTCAGTCCTAGCCATACAAAGGGCACTAAGCATAGAGTGTGAAAACTGAGTTTCCTTGAGAGCTGCTTAGAAGCCTGATGGTGTGTGAAGTTAGTGAGCCAAATGGAGTTGTTCTCCCACAAGAACCAAACGGGTGATCCTTCTTCAATATGCCCTTCACCAACATGCAGTGTTTCCTTGATTGAATTAGCTCTCACACCAATATTTGCGTCTAGAGCCTTTGCATTGAGGGCTATCTGAAAACGGCTGTGGCGCTGAAGTTGCCTGTGAATGTGGAGTTGGTGGCATGTGAAACCCGCATGTGGAGCATTCGTTTGTGTGGGATGCTCTACCAGGCTCATTCCTAGATACTGCATTCAAAGGGCACTAAACATAGAGTGTGAAAACTGAGGTTCCTTGAGAGCTGCTTGGAAGCCTGATGGTGTGTGTAGAGAGCCAAATGGAGTTGTTCTCCCACAAGAACCACTCGGCTGATCCTTCTTCATATGCCCTTCACCAACATGCAGTGTTTCCTTGATTGAATTAGCTCTCACACCAATATTTGCGTCTAGAGCCTTTGCATTGAGGGCTATCTGAAAACGGCTGTGGCGCTGAAGTTGCCTGTGAATGTGGAGTTGGTGGCATGTGAAACCCGCATGTGGAGCATTCGTTTGTGTGGGATGCTCTACCAGGTTCATTCCTAGATAATGCACTCAAAGGGCACTAAGCATAGAGTGTGAAAACTGAGTTTCCTTGAGAGCTGCTTGGAAGCCTGATGGTGTGTGAAGTTAGTGAGCCAAATGGAGTTGTTCTCCACAAGAACCACTCGGCTGATCCTTCTTCAATATGCCCTTCACCAACATGCAGTGTTTCCTTGATTGAATTAGCTCTCACACCAATATTTGCGTCTAGAGCCTTTGCATTGAGGGCTATCTGAAAACGGCTGTGGCGCTGAAGTTGCCTGTGAATGTGGAGTTGGTGGCATGTGAAACCCGCATGTGGAGCATTCGTTTGTGTGGGATGCTCTACCAGGTTCATTCCAAGATAATGCACTCAAAGGGCACTAAGCATAGAGTGTGAAAACTGAGTTTCCTTGAGAGCTGCTTGGAAGCCTGATGGTGTGTGTAGTGAGCCAAATGGAGTTGTTCTCCCACAAGAACCACTCGGCTGATCCTTCTTCAATATGCCCTTCACCAACATGCAGTGTTTCCTTGATTGAATTAGCTCTCACACCAATATTTGCGTCTAGAGCCTTTGCATTGAGGGCTATCTGAAAACGGCTGTGGCGCTGAAGTTGCCTGTGAATGTGGAGTTGGTGGCATGTGAAACCCGCATGTGGAGCATTCGTTTGTGTGGGATGCTCTACCAGGTTCATTCCTAGATAATGCACTCAAAGGGCACTAAGCATAGAGTGTGAAAACTGAGTTTCCTTGAGAGCTGCTTGGAAGCCTGATGGTGTGTGAAGTTAGTGAGCCAAATGGAGTTGTTCTCCCACAAGAACCACTCGGCTGATTCTTCTTCAATATGCCCTTCACCAACATGCAGTGTTTCCTTGATTGAATTAGCTCTCACACCAATATTTGCGTCTAGAGCCTTTGCATTGAGGGCTATCTGAAAACGGCTGTGGCGCTGAAGTTGCCTGTGAATGTGGAGTTGGTGGCATGTGAAACCCGCATGTGGAGCATTCGTTTGTGTGGGATGCTCTACCAGGTTCATTCCTAGATAATGCACTCAAAGGGCAACTAAGCATAGAGTGTGAAAACTGAGTTTCCTTGAGAGCTGCTTGGAAGCCTGATGGTGTGTGAAGTTAGTGAGCCAAATGGAGTTGTTCTCCCACAAGAACCACTCGGCTGATCCTTCTTCAATATGCCCTTCACTAACATGCAGTGTTTCCTTGATTGAATTAGCTCTCACACCAATATTTGCGTCTAGAGCCTTTGCATTGAGGGCTATCTGAAAACGGCTGTGGCGCTGAAGTTGCCTGTGAATGTGGAGTTGGTGGCATGTAAACCCGCATGTGGAGCATTCGTTTGTGTGGGATGCTCTACCAGGTTCATTCCTAGATAATGCACTCAAAGGGCACTAAGCATAGAGTGTGAAAACTGAGTTTTCTTGAGAGCTGCTTGGAAGCCTGATGGTGTGTGAAGTTAGTGAGCCAAATGGAGTTGTTCTCCCACAAGAACCACTCGGCTGATCCTTCTTCAATATGCCCTTCACCAACATGCAGTGTTTCCTTGATTGAATTAGCTCTCACACCAATATTTGCGTCTAGAGCCTTTGCATTGAGGGCTATCTGAAAACGGCTGTGGCGCTGAAGTTGCCTGTGAATGTGGAGTTGGTGGCATGTGAAACCCGCATGTGGAGCATTCGTTTGTGTGGGATGCTCTACCAGGTTCATTCCTAGATAATGCACTCAAAGGGCACTAAGCATAGAGTGTGAAAACTGAGTTTCCTTGAGAGCTGCTTGGAAGCCTGATGGTGTGTGAAGTTAGTGAGCCAAATGGAGTTGTTCTCCCACAAGAACCACTCGGCTGATCCTTCTTCAATATGCCCTTCACCAACATGCAGTGTTTCCTTGATTGAATTAGCTCTCACACCAATATTTGCGTCTAGAGCCTTTGCATTGAGGGCTATCTGAAAACGGCTGTGGCGCTGAAGTTGCCTGAGAATGTGGAGTTGGTGGCATGTGAAACCCGCATGTGGAGCATTCGTTTGTGTGGGATGCTGACCAAGCTTCATTTCAGTCCTAGGCACACATAGAGCACTAAGCATAGAGTGTGAAAACTGAGTTTCCTTGAGAACTGCTTGGAAGCCTGATGGTGTGTGAAGTGAGCCAAATGGAGTTGTTCTCCCACAAGAACCACTCGGCTGATCCTTCTTCAATATGCCCTTCACCAACATGCAGTGTTTCCTTGATTGAATTAGCTCTCACACCAATATTTGCGTCTAGAGCCTTTGCATTGAGGGCTATCTGAAAACGGCTGTGGCGCTGAAGTTGCCTGTGAATGTGGAGTTGGTGGCATGTGAAACCCGCATGTGGAGCATTCGTTTGTGTGGGATGCTCTACCAGGTTCATTCCTAGATAATGCACTCAAAGGGCACTAAGCATAGAGTGTGAAAACTGAGTTTCCTTGAGAGCTGCTTGGAAGCCTGATGGTGTGTGAAGTTAGTGAGCCAAATGGAGTTGTTCTCCCACAAGTACCACTCGGCTGATCCTTCTTCAATATGCCCTTCACCAACGTGCAGTGTTTCCTTGATTGAATTAGCTCTCACACCAATATTTGCGTCTAGAGCCTTTGCATTGAGGGCTATCTGAAAACGGCTGCGGCGCTGAAGTTGCCTGAGAATGTGGAGTTGGTGGCATGTGAAACCCGCATGTGGAGCATTCGTTTGTGTGGGTTGCTGATCAAGCTTCATTTCAGTCCTAGGCACAAATAGTTCACTAAGCATAGAGTGTGAAAACTGAGTTTCCTTGAGAGCTGCTTGGAAGCCTGGTGGTGTGTGAAGTTAGTGAGCCAAATGGAGTTGTTCTCCCACAAGAACCACTCGGCTGATCCTTCTTCAATATGCCCTTCACCAACATGCAGTGTTTCCTTGATTGAATTAGCTCTCACACCAATATTTGCGTCTAGAGCCTTTGCATTGAGGGCTATCTGAAAACGGCTGTGGCGCTGAAGTTGCCTGTGAATGTGGAGTTGGTGGCATGTGAAAACCGCATGTGGAGCATTCGTTTGTGTGGGATGCTCTACCAGGTTCATTCCTAGATAATGCACTCAAAGGGCACTAAGCATAGAGTGTGAAAACTGAGTATCCTTGAGAGCTGCTTGGAAGCCTGATGGTGTGTGAAGTTAGTGAGCCAAATGGAGTTGTTCTCCCACAAGAACCACTTGGCTGATTCTTCTTCAATATGCCCTTCACCAACATGCAGTGTTTCCTTGATTGAATTAGCTCTCACACCAATATTTGCGTCTAGAGCCTTTGCATTGAGGGCTATCTGAAAACGGCTGTGGCGCTGAAGTTGCCTGTGAATGTGGAGTTGGTGGCATGTGAAACCCGCATGTGGAGCATTCGTTTGTGTGGGATGCTCTACCAGGTTCATTCCTAGATAATGCACTCAAAGGGCACTAAGCATAGAGTGTGAAAACTGAGTTTCCTTGAGAGCTGCTTGGAAGCCTGATGGTGTGTGAAGTTAGTGAGCCAAATGGAGTTGTTCTCCCACAAGAACCACTCGGCTGATCCTTCTTCAATATGCCCTTCACCAACATGCAGTGTTTCCTTGATTGAATTAGCTCTCACACCAATATTTGCGTCTAGAGCCTTTGCATTGAGGGCTATCTGAAAATGGCTGTGGCGCTGAAGTTGCCTGTGAATGTGGAGTTGGTGGCATGTGAAACCCGCATGTGGAGCATTCGTTTGTGTGGGATGCTCTACCAGGTTCATTTCAGTCCTAGCCATACAAAGGGCACTAAGCATAGAGTGTGAAAACTGAGTTTCCTTGAGAGCTGCTTGGAAGCCTGATGGTGTGTGAAGTTAGTGAGCCAAATGGAGTTGTTCTCCCACAAGAACCACTCGGCTGATCCTTCTTCAATATGCCCTTCACCAACATGCAGTGTTTCCTTGATTGAATTAGCTCTCACACCAATATTTGCGTCTAGAGCCTTTGCATTGAGGGCTATCTGAAAACGGCTGTGGCGCTGAAGTTGCCTGTGAATGTGGAGTTGGTGGCATGTGAAACCCGCATGTGGAGCATTCGTTTGTGTGGGATGCTCTACCAGGTTCATTCCTAGATAATGCACTCAAAGGGCACTAAGCATAGAGTGTGAAAACTGAGTTTCCTTGAGAGCTGCTTGGAAGCCTGATGGTGTGTGAAGTTAGTGAGCCAAATGGAGTTGTTCTCCCACAAGAACCACTCGGCTGATTCTTCTTCAATATGCCCTTCACCAACATGCAGTGTTTCCTTGATTGAATTAGCTCTCACACCAATATTTGCGTCTAGAGCCTTTGCATTGAGGGCTATCTGAAAACGGCTGTGGCGCTGAAGTTGCCTGTGAATGTGGAGTTGGTGGCATGTGAAAACCGCATGTGGAGCATTCGTTTGTGTGGGATGCTCTACCAGGTTCATTCCTAGATAATGCACTCAAAGGGCACTAAGCATAGAGTGTGAAAACTGAGTTTCCTTGAGAGCTGCTTGGAAGCCTGATGGTGTGTGAAGTTAGTGAGCCAAATGGAGTTGTTCTCCCACAAGAACCACTCGGCTGATACTTCTTCAATATGCCCTTCACTAACATGCAGTGTTTCCTTGATTGAATTAGCTCTCACACCAATATTTGCGTCTAGAGCCTTTGCATTGAGGGCTATCTGAAAACGGCTGTGGCGCTGAAGTTGCCTGTGAATGTGGAGTTGGTGGCATGTAAACCCGCATGTGGAGCATTCGTTTGTGTGGGATGCTCTACCAGGTTCATTCCTAGATAATGCACTCAAAGGGCACTAAGCATAGAGTGTGAAAACTGAGTTTTCTTGAGAGCTGCTTGGAAGCCTGATGGTGTGTGAAGTTAGTGAGCCAAATGGAGTTGTTCTCCCACAAGAACCACTCGGCTGATACTTCTTCAATATGCCCTTCACCAACATGCAGTGTTTCCTTGATTGAATTAGCTCTCACACCAATATTTGCGTCTAGAGCCTTTGCATTGAGGGCTATCTGAAAACGGCTGTGGCGCTGAAGTTGCCTGAGAATGTGGAGTTGGTGGCATGTGAAACCCGCATGTGGAGCATTCGTTTGTGTGGGATGCTCTACCAGGTTCATTCCTAGATAATGCACTCAAAGGGCACTAAGCATAGAGTGTGAAAACTGAGTTTCCTTGAGAGCTGCTTGGAAGCCTGATGGTGTGTGAAGTTAGTGAGCCAAATGGAGTTGTTCTCCCACAAGAACCACTCGGCTGATCCTTCTTCAATATGCCCTTCACCAACATGCAGTGTTTCCTTGATTGAATTAGCTCTCACACCAATATTTGCGTCTAGAGCCTTTGCATTGAGGGCTATCTGAAAACGGCTGTGGCGCTGAAGTTGCCTGAGAATGTGGAGTTGGTGGCATGTGAAACCCGCATGTGGAGCATTCGTTTGTGTGGGATGCTGACCAAGCTTCATTTCAGTCCTAGGCACACATAGAGCACTAAGCATAGAGTGTGAAAACTGAGTTTCCTTGAGAACTGCTTGGAAGCCTGATGGTGTGTGAAGTGAGCCAAATGGAGTTGTTCTCCCACAAGAACCACTCGGCTGATCCTTCTTCAATATGCCCTTCACCAACATGCAGTGTTTCCTTGATTGAATTAGCTCTCACACCAATATTTGCGTCTAGAGCCTTTGCATTGAGGGCTATCTGAAAACGGCTGTGGCGCTGAAGTTGCCTGTGAATGTGGAGTTGGTGGCATGTGAAACCCGCATGTGGAGCATTCGTTTGTGTGGGATGCTCTACCAGGTTCATTCCTAGATAATGCACTCAAAGGGCACTAAGCATAGAGTGTGAAAACTGAGTTTCCTTGAGAGCTGCTTGGAAGCCTGATGGTGTGTGAAGTTAGTGAGCCAAATGGAGTTGTTCTCCCACAAGAACCACTCGGCTGATCCTTCTTCAATATGCCCTTCACCAACGTGCAGTGTTTCCTTGATTGAATTAGCTCTCACACCAATATTTGCGTCTAGAGCCTTTGCATTGAGGGCTATCTGAAAACGGCTGCGGCGCTGAAGTTGCCTGAGAATGTGGAGTTGGTGGCATGTGAAACCCGCATGTGGAGCATTCGTTTGTGTGGGTTGCTGATCAAGCTTCATTTCAGCCCTAGGCACAAATAGTTCACTAAGCATAGAGTGTGAAAACTGAGTTTCCTTGAGAGCTGCTTGGAAGCCTGATGGTGTGTGAAGTTAGTGAGCCAAATGGAGTTGTTCTCCCACAAGAACCACTCGGCTGATCCTTCTTCAATATGCCCTTCACCAACATGCAGTGTTTCCTTGATTGAATTAGCTCTCACACCAATATTTGCGTCTAGAGCCTTTGCATTGAGGGCTATCTGAAAACGGCTGTGGCGCTGAAGTTGCCTGTGAATGTGGAGTTGGTGGCATGTGAAACCCGCATGTGGAGCATTCGTTTGTGTGGGATGCTCTACCAGGTTCATTCCTAGATAATGCACTCAAAGGGCACTAAGCATAGAGTGTGAAAACTGAGTTTCCTTGAGAGCTGCTTGGAAGCCTGATGGTGTGTGAAGTTAGTGAGCCAAATGGAGTTGTTCTCCCACAAGAACCACTCGGCTGATCCTTCTTCAATATGCCCTTCACCAACATGCAGTGTTTCCTTGATTGAATTAGCTCTCACACCAATATTTGCGTCTAGAGCCTTTGCATTGAGGGCTATCTGAAAATGGCTGTGGCGCTGAAGTTGCCTGTGAATGTGGAGTTGGTGGCATGTGAAACCCGCATGTGGAGCATTCGTTTGTGTGGGATGCTCTACCAGGTTCATTTCAGTCCTAGCCATACAAAGGGCACTAAGCATAGAGTGTGAAAACTGAGTTTCCTTGAGAGCTGCTTGGAAGCCTGATGGTGTGTGAAGTTAGTGAGCCAAATGGAGTTGTTCTCCCACAAGAACCACTCGGCTGATCCTTCTTCAATATGCCCTTCACCAACATGCAGTGTTTCCTTGATTGAATTAGCTCTCACACCAATATTTGCGTCTAGAGCCTTTGCATTGAGGGCTATCTGAAAACGGCTGTGGCGCTGAAGTTGCCTGTGAATGTGGAGTTGGTGGCATGTGAAACCCGCATGTGGAGCATTCGTTTGTGTGGGATGCTCTACCAGGTTCATTCCTAGATAATGCACTCAAAGGGCACTAAGCATAGAGTGTGAAAACTGAGTTTCCTTGAGAGCTGCTTGGAAGCCTGATGGTGTGTGAAGTTAGTGAGCCAAAAGGAGTTGTTCTCCCACAAGTACCACTCGGCTGATCCTTCTTCAATATGCCCTTCACCAACATGCAGTGTTTCCTTGATTGAATTAGCTCTCACACCAATATTTGCGTCTAGAGCCTTTGCATTGAGGGCTATCTGAAAACGGCTGCGGCGCTGAAGTTGCCTGTGAATGTGGAGTTGGTGGCATGTGAAACCCGCATGTGGAGCATTCGTTTGTGTGGGATGCTCTACCAGGTTCATTCCTAGATAATGCACTCAAAGGGCACTAAGCATAGAGTGTGAAAACTGAGGTTCCTTGAGAGCTGCTTGGAAGCCTGATGGTGTGTGAAGTTAGTGAGCCAAATGGAGTTGTTCTCCCACATGAACCACTCGGCTGATTCTTCTTCAATATGCTCTTCACCAACATGCAGTGTTTCCTTGATTGAATTAGCTCTCACACCAATATTTGCGTCTAGAGCCTTTGCATTGAGGGCTATCTGAAAACGGCTGTGGCGCTGAAGTTGCCTGTGAATGTGGAGTTGGTGGCATGTGAAACCCGCATGTGGAGCATTCGTTTGTGTGGGATGCTCTACCAGGTTCATTTCAGTCCTAGCCATACAAAGGGCACTAAGCATAGAGTGTGAAAACTGAGTTTCCTTGAGAGCTGCTTAGAAGCCTGATGGTGTGTGAAGTTAGTGAGCCAAATGGAGTTGTTCTCCCACAAGAACCAAACGGGTGATCCTTCTTCAATATGCCCTTCACCAACATGCAGTGTTTCCTTGATTGAATTAGCTCTCACACCAATATTTGCGTCTAGAGCCTTTGCATTGAGGGCTATCTGAAAACGGCTGTGGCGCTGAAGTTGCCTGTGAATGTGGAGTTGGTGGCATGTGAAACCCGCATGTGGAGCATTCGTTTGTGTGGGATGCTCTACCAGGCTCATTCCTAGATACTGCATTCAAAGGGCACTAAACATAGAGTGTGAAAACTGAGGTTCCTTGAGAGCTGCTTGGAAGCCTGATGGTGTGTGTAGAGAGCCAAATGGAGTTGTTCTCCCACAAGAACCACTCGGCTGATCCTTCTTCATATGCCCTTCACCAACATGCAGTGTTTCCTTGATTGAATTAGCTCTCACACCAATATTTGCGTCTAGAGCCTTTGCATTGAGGGCTATCTGAAAACGGCTGTGGCGCTGAAGTTGCCTGTGAATGTGGAGTTGGTGGCATGTGAAACCCGCATGTGGAGCATTCGTTTGTGTGGGATGCTCTACCAGGTTCATTCCTAGATAATGCACTCAAAGGGCACTAAGCATAGAGTGTGAAAACTGAGTTTCCTTGAGAACTGCTTGGAAGCCTGATGGTGTGTGAAGTTAGTGAGCCAAATGGAGTTGTTCTCCCACAAGAACCACTCGCTGATCCTTCTTCAATATGCCCTTCACCAACATGCAGTGTTTCCTTGATTGAATTAGCTCTCACACCAATATTTGCGTCTAGAGCCTTTGCATTGAGGGCTATCTGAAAACGGCTGTGGCGCTGAAGTTGCCTGTGAATGTGGAGTTGGTTGGCATTGTGAAACCCGCATGTGGAGCATTCGTTTGTGTGGGACTGCTCTACCAGGTTCATTCCAAGATAATGCACTCAAAGGGCACTAAGCATAGAGTGTGAAAACTGAGTTTCCTTGAGAGCTGCTTGGAAGCCTGATGGTGTGTGTAGTGAGCCAAATGGAGTTGTTCTCCCACAAGAACCACTCGGCTGATGATCCTTCTTCAATATGCCCTTCACCAACATGCAGTGTTTCCTTGATTGAATTAGCTCTCACACCAATATTTGCGTCTAGAGCCTTTGCATTGAGGGCTATCTGAAAACGGCTGTGGCGCTGAAGTTGCCTGTGAATGTGGAGTTGGTGGCATGTGAAACCCGCATGTGGAGCATTCGTTTGTGTGGGATGCTCTACCAGGTTCATTCCTAGATAATGCACTCAAAGGGCACTAAGCATAGAGTGTGAAAACTGAGTTTCCTTGAGAGCTGCTTGGAAGCCTGATGGTGTGTGAAGTTAGTGAGCCAAATGGAGTTGTTCTCCCACAAGAACCACTCGGCTGATTCTTCTTCAATATGCCCTTCACCAACATGCAGTGTTTCCTTGATTGAATTAGCTCTCACACCAATATTTGCGTCTAGAGCCTTTGCATTGAGGGCTATCTGAAAACGGCTGTGGCGCTGAAGTTGCCTGTGAATGTGGAGTTGGTGGCATGTGAAAAACCGCATGTGGAGCATTCGTTTGTGTGGGATGCTCTACCAGGTTCATTCCTAGATAATGCACTCAAAGGGCACTAAGCATAGAGTGTGAAAACTGAGTTTCCTTGAGAGCTGCTTGGAAGCCTGATGGTGTGTGAAGTTAGTGAGCCAAATGGAGTTGTTCTCCACAAGAACCACTCGGCTGATACTTCTTCAATATGCCCTTTCACTAACATGGCAGTGTTTCCTTGATTGAATTAGCTCTCACACCAATATTTGCGTCTAGAGCCTTTGCATTGAGGGCTATCTGAAAACGGCTGTGGGCGCTGAAGTTGCCTGTGAATGTGGAGTTGGTGGCATGTAAACCCGCATGTGGAGCATTCGTTTGTGTGGGATGCTCTACCAAGGTTCATTCCTAGATAATGCACTCAAAGGGCACTAAGCATAGAGTGTGAAAACTGAGTTTTCTTGAGAGCTGCTTGGAAGCCTGATGGTGTGTGAAGTAGTGAGCCAAATGGAGTTGTTCTCCCACAAGAACCACTCGGCTGATCCTTCTTCAATATGCCCTTCACCAACATGCAGTGTTTCCTTGATTGAATTAGCTCTCACACCAATATTTGCGTCTAGAGCCTTTGCATTGAGAGGCTATCTGAAAACGGCTGTGGCGCTGAAGTTGCCTGTGAATGTGGAGTTGGTGGCATGTGAAACCCGCATGTGGAGCATTCGTTTGTGTGGGATGCTCTACCAGGTTCATTCCTAGATAATGCACTCAAAGGGCACTAAGCATAGAGTGTGAAAAACTGAGTTTCCTTGAGAGCTGCTTGGAAGCCTGATGGTGTGTGAAGTTAGTGAGCCAAATGGAGTTGTTCTCCCACAAGAACCACTCGGCTGATCCTTCTTCAATATGCCCTTCACCAACATGCAGTGTTTCCTTGATTGAATTAGCTCTCACACACAATATTTGCGTCTAGAGCCTTTGCATTGAGGGCTATCTGAAAACGGCTGTGGCGCTGCAAGTTGCCTGAGAATGTGGAGTTGGTGGCATGTGAAACCCGCATGTGGAGCATTCGTTTGTGTGGGATGCTGACCAAGCTTCATTTCAGTCCTAGGCACACATAGAGCACTAAGCATAGAGTGTGAAAAACTGAGTTTCCTTGAGAACTGCTTGGAAGCCTGATGGTGTGTGAAGTGAGCCAAATGGAGTTGTTCTCCCACAAGAACCACTCGGCTGATCCTTCTTCAATAAGCCCTTCACCAACATGCAGTGTTTCCTTGATTGAATTAGCTCTCACACACCAATATTTGCGTCTAGAGCCTTTGCATTGAGGGCTATCTGAAAACGGCTGTGGCGCTGAAGTTGCCTGTGAATGTGGAGTTGGTGGCATGTGAAACCCGCATGTGGAGCATTCGTTTGTGTGGGATGCTCTACCAGGTTCATTCCTAGATAATGCACTCAAAGGGCACTAAGCATAGAGTGTGAAAACTGAGTTTCCTTGAGAGCTGCTTGGAAGCCTGATGGTGTGTGAAGTTAGTGAGCCAAATGGAGTTGTTCTCTCCACAGAAGTACCACTCGGCTGATCCTTCTTCAATATGCCCTTCACCAACGTGCAGTGTTTCCTTGATTGAATTAGCTCTCACACCAATATTTGCGTCTAGAGCCTTTGCATTGAGGGCTATCTGAAAACGGCTGCGGCGCTGAGTTGCCTGAGAATGTGGAGTTGGTGGCATGTGAAACCCGCATGTGGAGCATTCGTTTGTGTGGGTTGCTGATCAAGCTTCATTTCAGTCTATGCAACAAATAGTTCACTAAGCATAGAGTGTGAAAACTGAGTTTCCTTGAGAGCTGCTTGGAAGCCTGGTGGTGTGTGAAGTTAGTGAGCCAAATGGAGTTGTTCTCCCACAAGAACCACTCGGCTGATCCTTCTTCAATATGCCCTTCACCAACATGCAGTGTTTCCTTGATTGAATTAGCTCTCACACCAATATTTGCGTCTAGAGCCTTTGCATTGAGGGCTATCTGAAAACGGCTGTGGCGCTGAAGTTGCCTGTGAATGTGGAGTTGGTGGCATGTGAAAACCGCATGTGGAGCATTCGTTTGTGTGGGATGCTCTACCAGGTTCATTCCTAGATAATGCACTCAAAGGGCACTAAGCATAGAGTGTGAAAACTGAGTATCCTTGAGAGCTGCTTGGAAGCCTGATGGTGTGTGAAGTTAGTGAGCCAAATGGAGTTGTTCTCCCACAAGAACCACTTGGCTGATTCTTCTTCAATATGCCCTTCACCAACATGCAGTGTTTCTTGATTGAATTAGCTCTCACACCAATATTTGCGTCTAGAGCCTTTGCATTGAGGGCTATCTGAAAACGGCTGTGGCGCTGAAGTTGCCTGTGAATGTGGAGTTGGTGGCATGTGAAACCCGCATGTGGAGCATTCGTTTGTGTGGGGATGCTCTACCAGGTTCATTCCTAGATAATGCACTCAAAGGGCACTAAGCATAGAGTGTGAAAACTGAGTTTCCTTGAGAGCTGCTTGGAAGCCTGATGGTGTGTGAAGTTAGTGAGCCAAATGGAGTTGTTCTCCCCACAAGAACCACTCGGCTGATCCTTCTTCAATATGCCCTTTCACCAACATGCAGTGTTTCCTTGATTGAATTAGCTCTCCACAACCAATATTTTGCGTCTAGAGCCTTTGCATTGAGGGCTATCTGAAAATGGCTGTGGCGCTGAAAGTTGCCTGTGAATGTGGAGTTGGTGGCATGTGAAACCCGCATGTGGAGCATTCGTTTGTGTGGGATGCTCTACCAGGTTCATTTCAGTCCTAGCCATGCACAAAGGGCACTAAGCATAGAGTGTGAAAACTGAGTTTCCTTGAGAGCTGCTTGGAAGCCTGATGGTGTGTGAAAGTTAGTGAGCCAAATGGAGTTGTTCTCCCACAAGAACCACTCGGCTGATCCTTCTTTCAATATGCCTCTTCACCAACATGCAGTGTTTCCTTGATTGAATTAGCTCTCACACCAATATTTGCGTCTAGAGCCTTTGCATTGAGGGCTATCTGAAAACGGCTTGTGGCGCTGAAGTTGCCTGTGAATGTGGAGTTGGTGGCATGTGAAACCCGCATGTGGAGCATTCGTTTGTGTGGGATGCTCTACCAGGTTCATTCCTAGATAATGCACTCAAAGGGCACTAAGCATAGAGTGTGAAAACTGAGTTTCCTTGAGAGCTGCTTGGAAGCCTGATGGTGTGTGAAGTTAGTGAGCCCAAAATGGAGTTGTTCTCCCACAAGAACCACTCGGCTGATTCCTTCTTCAATATGCCCTTCACCCAACATGCAGTGTTTCCTTGATTGAATTAGCTCTCACACCAATATTTGCGTCTAGAGCCTTTGCATTGAGGGCTATCTGAAAACGGCTGTGGCGCTGAAGTTGCCTGTGAATGTGGAGTTGGTGGCATGTGAAAACCGCATGTGGAGCATTCGTTTGTGTGGGATGCTCTACCAGGTTCATTCCTAGATAATGCACTCAAAGGGCACTAAGCATAGAGTGTGAAAACTGAGTTTCCTTGAGAGCTGCTTGGAAGCCTGATGGTGTGTGAAGTTAGTGAGCCAAATGGAGTTGTTCTCCCACAAGAACCACTCGGCTGATACTTCTTCAATATGCCCTTCACTAACATGCAGTGTTTCCTTGATTGAATTAGCTCTCACACCAATATTTTGCGTCTAGAGCCTTTGCATTGAGGGCTATCTGAAAACGGCTGTGGCGCTGAAGTTGCCTGTGAATGTGGAGTTGGTGGCATGTAAACCGCATGTGGAGCATTCGTTTGTGTGGGATGCTCTACCAGGTTCATTCCTAGATAATGCACTCAAAGGGCACTAAGCATAGAGTGTGAAACTGAGTTTTCTTGAGAGCTGCTTGGAAGCCTGATGGTGTGTGAAGTTAGTGAGCCAAATGGAGTTGTTCTCACCACAAGAACCACTCGGCTGATTCCTTCTTCAATATGCCCTTCACACCAACATGCAGTGTTTCCTTGATTGAATTAGCTCTCACACCAATATTTGCGTCTAGAGCCTTTGCATTGAGGGGCTATCTGAAAAACGGCTGTGGCGCTGAAGTTGCCTGAGAATGTGGAGTTGGTGGCATGTGAAACCCGCATGTGGAGCATTCGTTTGTGTGGTGGATGCTCTACCATGTTCATTCCTAGATAATGCACTCAAAGGGCACTAAGCAGTAGAGTGTGAAAACTGAGTTTCCTTGAGAGCTGCTTGGAAGCCTGATGGTGTGTGAAGTTAGTGAGCCAAATGGAGTTGTTCTCCCACAAGAACCACTCGGCTGATCCTTCTTCAATATGCCCTTCACCAACATGCAGTGTTTCCTTGATTGAATTAGCTCTCACACCCAATATTTGCGTCTAGAGCCTTTGCATTGAGGGCTATCTGAAAACGGCTGTGGCGCTGAAGTTGCCTGAGAATGTGGAGTTGGTGGCATGTGAAACCCGCATGTGGAGCATTCGTTTGTGTGGGATGCTCGACCAAGCTTCATTTCCAGTCCTAGGCACACATAGAGCACTAAGCATAGAGTGTGAAAACTGAGTTTCCTTGAGAACTGCTTGGGAAGCCTGATGGTGTGTGAAGTGAGCCAAATGGAGTTGTTCTCCCACAAGAACCACTCGGCTGATCCTTCTTCAATATGCCCTTCACCAACATGCAGTGTTTCCTTGATTGAATTAGCTCTCACACCAATATTTGCGTCTAGAGCCTTTGCATTGAGGGCTATCTGAAAACGGCTGTGGCGCTGAAGTTGCCTGTGAATGTGGAGTTGGTGGCATGTGAAACCCGCATGTGGAGCATTCGTTTGTGTGGGATGCTCTACCAGGTTCATTCCTAGATAATGCACTCAAAGGGCACTAAGCATAGAGTGTGAAAACTGAGTTTCCTTGAGAGCTGCTTGGAAGCCTGATGGTGTGTGAAGTTAGTGAGCCAAATGGAGTTGTTCTCCCACAAGAACCACTCGGCTGATCCTTCTTCAATATGCCCTTCACCAACGTGCAGTGTTTCCTTGATTGAATTAGCTCTCACACCAATATTTGCGTCTAGAGCCTTTGCATTGAGGGCTATCTGAAAACGGCTGCGGCGCTGAAGTTGCCTGAGAATGTGGAGTTGGTGGCATGTGAAACCCGCATGTGGAGCATTCGTTTGTGTGGGTTGCTGATCAAGCTTCATTTCAGTCCTAGGCACAAATAGTTCACTAAGCATAGAGTGTGAAAACTGAGTTTCCTTGAGAGCTGCTTGGAAGCCTGATGGTGTGTGAAGTTAGTGAGCCAAATGGAGTTGTTCTCCCACAAGAACCACTCGGCTGATCCTTCTTCAATATGCCCTTCACCAACATGCAGTGTTTCCTTGATTGAATTAGCTCTCACACCAATATTTGCGTCTAGAGCCTTTGCATTGAGGGCTATCTGAAAACGGCTGTGGCGCTGAAGTTGCCTGTGAATGTGGAGTTGGTGGCATGTGAAACCCGCATGTGGAGCATTCGTTTGTGTGGGATGCTCTACCAGGTTCATTCCTAGATAATGCACTCAAAGGGCACTAAGCATAGAGTGTGAAAACTGAGTATCCTTGAGAGCTGCTTGGAAGCCTGATGGTGTGTGAAGTTAGTGAGCCAAATGGAGTTGTTCTCCCACAAGAACCACTTGGCTGATTCTTCTTCAATATGCCCTTCACCCAACATGCAGTGTTTCCTTGATTGAATTAGCTCTCACACCAATATTTGCGTCTAGAGCCTTTGCATTGAGGGCTATCTGAAAACGGCTGTGGCGCTGAAGTTGCCTGTGAATGTGGAGTTGGTGGCATGTGAAACCCGCATGTGGAGCATTCGTTTGTGTGGGATGCTCTACCAGGTTCATTCCTAGATAATGCACTCAAAGGGCACTAAGCATAGAGTGTGAAAACTGAGTTTCCTTGAGAGCTGCTTGGAAGCCTGATGGTGTGTGAAGTTAGTGAGCCAAAATGGAGTTGTTCTCCCACAAGAACCACTCGGCTGATCCTTCTTCAATATGCCCTTCACCAACATGCAGTGTTTCCTTGATTGAATTAGCTCTCACACCAATATTTGCGTCTAGAGCCTTTGCATTGAGGGCTATCTGAAAATGGCTGTGGCGCTGAAGTTGCCTGTGAATGTGGAGTTGGTGGCATGTGAAACCCGCATGTGGAGCATTCGTTTGTGTGGGATGCTCTACCAGGTTCATTTCAGTCCTAGCTCATACAAAGGGCACTAAGCATAGAGTGTGAAAACTGAGTTTCCTTGAGAGCTGCTTGGAAGCCTGATGGTGTGTGAAGTTAGTGAGCCAAATGGAGTTGTTCTCCCACAAGAACCACTCGGCTGATCCTTCTTCAATATGCCCTTCACCAACATGCAGTGTTTCCTTGATTGAATTAGCTCTCACACCAATATTTGCGTCTAGAGCCTTTGCATTGAGGGGCTATCTGAAAACGGCTGTGGCGCTGAAGTTGCCTGTGAATGTGGAGTTGGTTGGCATGTGAAACCCGCATGTGGAGCATTCGTTTGTGTGGGATGCTCTACCAGGGTTCATTCCTAGATAATGCACTCAAAGGGCACTAAGCATAGAGTGTGAAAACTGAGTTTCCTGAGAGCTGCTTGGAAGCCTGATGGTGTGTGAAGTTAGTGAGCCAAATGGAGTTGTTCTCCCACAAGTACCACTCGGCTGATCCTTCTTCAATATGCCCTTCACACAACATGCAGTGTTTCCTTGATTGAATTAGCTCTCACACCAATATTTGCGTCTAGAGCCTTTGCATTGAGGGGCTATCTGAAAACGGCTGCGGCGCTGAAGTTGCCTGTGAATGTGGAGTTGGTGGCATGTGAAACCCGCATGTGGAGCATTCGTTTGTGTGGGATGCTCTACCAGGTTCATTCCTAGATAATGCACTCAAAGGGCACTAAGCATAGAGTGTGAAAACTGAGGTTCCTTGAGAGCTGCTTGGAAGCCCTGATGGTGTGTGAAGTTAGTGAGCCAAATGGAGTTGTTCTCCCACATGAACCACTCGGCTGATTCCTTCTTCAATATGCTCTCTTCACCAACATGCAGTGTTTCCTTGATTGAAATTAGCTCTCACACCAATATTTGCGTCTAGAGCCTTTGCATTGAGGGCTATCTGAAAACGGCTGTGGCGCTGAAGTTGCCTGTGAATGTGGAGTTGGTGGCATGTGAAACCCGCATGTGGAGCATTCGTTTGTGTGGGATGCTCTACCAGGTTCATTTCCTAGATAATGCACTCAAAGGGCACTAAGCATAGAGTGTGAAAATACTGAGTTTCCTTGAGAGCTGCTTGGAAGCCTGATGGTGTGTGAAGTTAGTGAGCCAAATGGAGTTGTTCTCCCACAAGAACCACTCGGCTGATCCTTCTTCAATATGCCCTTCACCAACATGCAGTGTTTCCTTGATTGAATTAGCTCTCACACCAATATTTGCGGTCTAGAGCCTTTGCATTGAGGGCTATCTGAAAACGGCTGTGGCGCTGAAGTTGCCTGTGAATGTGGAGTTGGTGGCATGTGAAACCCGCATGTGGAGCATTCGTTTGTGTGGGATGCTGACCAGCTTCATTTCAGTCCTAGGCACACATAGAGCACTAAGCATAGAGTGTGAAAACTGAGTTTCCTTGAGAAGCTGCTTGGAAGCCTGATGAGTGTGTGAGTAGTGAGCCAAATGGAGTTGTTCTCCCACAAAGAACCACTCGGCTGATCCTTCTTCAATATGCCCTTCACCAACATGCAGTGTTTCCTTGATTGAATTAGCTCTCACACCAATATTTGCGTCTAGAGCCTTTGCATTGAGGGGCTATCTGAAAACGGCTGTGGCGCTGAAGTTGCCTGTGAATGTGGAGTTGGTGGCATGTGAAACCCGCATGTGGAGCATTCGTTTGTGTGGGATGCTCTACCAGGTTCATTCCTAGATATGCACTCAAAGGGCACTAAGCATAGAGTGTGAAAACTGAGTTTCCTTGAGAGCTGCTTGGAAGCCTGATGGTGTGTGAAGTTAGTGAGCCAAATGGAGTTGTTCCTCCCACAAGAACTCCACTCGGCTGATCCTTCTTCAATATGCCCTTCACCACACGTGCAGTGTTTCCTTGATTGAATTAGGCTCTACACACCAATATTTGCGTCTAGAGCCTTTGCATTGAGGGCTATCTGAAAACGGCTGCGGCGCTGAAGTTGCCTGAGAATGTGGAGTTGGTGGCATGTGAAACCCCGCATGTGGAGCATTCGTTTGTGTGGGTTGCTGATCAAGGCTTCATTTCAGTCCTAGGCACAAATAGTTCACTAAGCATAGAGTGTGAAAACTGAGTTCCTTGAGAGCTGCTTGGAAGCCTGATGGTGTGTGAAGTTAGTGAGCCAAATGGAGTTGTTCTCTCCACAAGAACCACTCGGCTGATCCTTCTTCAATATGCCCTTCACCAACATGCAGTGTTTCCTTGATTGAATTAGCTCTCACACCAATATTTGCGTCTAGAGCCTTTGCATTGAGGGCTATCTGAAAACGGCTGTGGCGCTGAAGTTGCCTGTGAATGTGGAGTTGGTGGCATGTGAAACCCGCATGTGGAGCATTCGTTTGTGTGGGATGCTCTACCAGGTTCATTCCTAGATAATGCACTCAAAGGGCACTAAGCATAGAGTGTGAAAACTGAGTATCCCTTTGAGAGCTGCTTGGAAGCCTGATGGTGTGTGAAGTTAGTGAGCCCAAATGGAGTTGTTCTCCCACAAGAACCACTTGGCTGATTCTTCTTCAATATGCCCTTCACCAACATGCAGTGTTTCCTTGATTGAATTAGCTCTCACAACCAATATTTGCGTCTAGAGCCTTTGCATTGAGGGCTATCTGAAAACGGCTGTGGCGCTGAAGTTGCCTGTGAATGTGGAGTTGGTGGCATGTGAAACCCGCATGTGGAGCATTCGTTTGTGTGGGATGCTCTACCAGGTTCATTCCTAGATAATGCACTCAAAGGGCACTAAGCATAGAGTGTGAAAACTGAGTTTCCTTGAGAGCTGCTTGGAAGCCTGATGGTGTGTGAAGTTAGTGAGCCCAAATGGAGTTGTTCTCCCCACAAGAACCACTCGGCTGATCCTTCTTCAATATGCCCTTCACCAACCATGCAGTGTTTCCTTGATTGAATTAGCTCTCACACCAATATTTGCGTCTAGAGCCTTTGCATTGAGGGCTATCTGAAAATGGCTGTGGCGCTGAAGTTGCCTGTGAATGTGGAGTTGGTGGCATGTGAAACCCGCATGTGGAGCATTCGTTTGTGTGGGATGCTCTACCAGGTTCATTTCAGTCCTAGCCATACAAAGGGCACTAAGCATAGAGTGTGAAAACTGAGTTTCCTTGAGAGCTGCTTGGAAGCCTGATGGTGTGTGAAGTTAGTGAGCCAAATGGAGTTGTTCTCTCCACAAGAACCACTCGGCTGATCCTTCTTCAATATGCCCTTCACCAACATGCAGTGTTTACCTTGATTGAATTAGCTCTCACACCAATATTTGCGTCTAGAGCCCTTTGCATTGAGGGCTATCTGAAAACGGCTGTGGGCGCTGAAGTTGCCTGTGAATGTGGAGTTGGTGGCATGTGAAACCCGCATGTGGAGCATTCGTTTGTGTGGGATGCTCTACCAGGTTTCATTCCTAGATAATGCACTCAAAGGGCACTAAGCATAGAGTGTGAAAACTGAGTTTCCTTGAGAGCTGCTTGGAAGCCTGATGGTGTGTGAAGTTAGTGAGCCAAATGGAGTTGTTCTCCCACAAAGTACCACTCGGCTGATCCTTCTTCAATATGCCCTTCACCAACATGCAGTGTTTCCTTGATTGAATTAGCTCTCACACACCAATATTTGCGTCTAGAGCCTTTGCATTGAGGGCTATCTGAAAACGGCTGCGGCGCTGAAGTTGCCTGTGAATGTGGAGTTGGTGGCATGTGAAACCCGCATGTGGAGCATTCGTTTGTGTGGGATGCTCTACCCAGGTTCATTCCTAGATAATGCACTCAAAGGGCACTAAGCATAGAGTGTGAAAACTGAGGTTCCTTGAGAGCTGCTTGGAAGCCTGATGGTGTGTGAAGTTAGTGAGCCAAATGGAGTTGTTCTCCCACATGAACCACTCGGCTGATTCTTCTTCAATATGCTCTTCACCCAACATGCAGTGTTTCCTTGATTGAAATAGCTCTCACACCAATATTTGCGTCTAGAGCCTTTGCATTGAGGGCTATCTGAAAACGGCTGTGGCGCTGAAGTTGCCTGTGAATGTGGAGTTGGTGGCATGTGAAACCCGCATGTGGAGCATTCGTTTGTGTGGGATGCTCTACCAGGTTCATTCCTAGATAATGCACTCAAAAGGGCACTAAGCATAGAGTGTGAAAACTGAGTTTCCTTGAGAGCTGCTGGAAGCCTGATGGTGTGTGAAGTTAGTGAGCCAAATGGAGTTGTTCTCCCACAAGAACCACTCGGCTGATCCTTCTTCAATATGCCCTTCACAACATGCAGTGTTTCCTTGATTGAATTAGCTCTCACACCAATATTTGCGTCTAGAGCCTTTGCATTGAGGGCTATCTGAAAACGGCTGTGGCGCTGAAGTTGCCTGTGAATGTGGAGTTGGTGGCATGTGAAACCGCATGTGGAGCATTCGTTTGTGTGGGATGCTCTACCAGGTTCATTTCAGTCCTAGCCATACAAAGGGCACTAAGCATAGAGTGTGAAAACTAGAGTTTCCTTGAGAGCTGCTTGGAAGCCTGATGTGTGTGAAGTTAGTGAGCCAAATGGAGTTGTTCTCCCACAAGAACCACTCGGCTGATCCTTCTTCAATATGCCTCTTCACCAACATGCAGTGTTTCCTTGATTGAATTAGCTCTCACACCAATATTTGCGTCTAGAGCCTTTCCATTGAGGGGCTATCTGAAAACGGCTGTGGCGCTGAAGTTGCCTGTGAATGTGGAGTTTGGTGGCATGTGAAACCCGCATGTGGAGACATTCGTTTGTGTGGGATGCTCTACCAGGTTCATTCCTAGATAATGCACCTCAAAGGGCACTAAGCATAGTGTGTGAAAACTGAGGTTCCTTGAGAGCTGCTTGGAAGCCTGATGGTGTGTGAAGTTAGTGAGCCAAATGGAGTTGTTCTCCCACAAGAACCACTCGGCTGATTCTTCTTCAATATGCCCTTCACCAACATGCAGTGTTTCCTTGATTGAATTAGCTCTCACACACCAATATTTGCGTCTAGAGCCTTTGCATTGAGGGGCTATCTGAAAACGGCTGTGGCGCTGAAGTTGCCTGTGAATGTGGAGTTGGTGGCATGTGAAACCCGCATGTGGAGCATTCGTTTGTGTGGGATGCTCTACCAGGTTCATTCCTAGATAATGCACTCAAAGGGCACTAAGCATAGAGTGTGAAAACTGAGTTTCCTTGAGAGCTGCTTGGAAGCCTGATGGTGTGTGAAGTTAGTGAGCCAAATGGAGTTGTTCTCCCACAAGAACCACTCGGCTGATCCTTCTTCAATATGCCCCTTCACCCAACATGCAGTGTTTCCTTGATTGAATTAGCTCTCACACCAATATTTGCGTCTAGAGCCTTTGCATTGAGGGCTATCTGAAAACGGCTGTGGCGCTGAAGTTGCCTGTGAATGTGGAGTTGGTGGCATGTGAAACCCGCATGTGGAGCATTCGTTTGTGTGGGATGCTCTACCAGGTTCATTTCAGTCCTAGCCATACAAAGGGCACTAAGCATAGAGTGTGAAAACTGAGTTTCCTTGAGAGCTGCTTGGAAGCCTGATGGTGTGTGAAGTTAGTGAGCGAAATGGAGTTGTTCTCCCACAAGAACCACTTGGCTGATCCTTCTTCAATATGCCCTTCACCAACATGCAGTGTTTCCTTGATTGAATTAGCTCTCACACAAATATTTGCGTCTAGAGCCTTTGCATTGGGGGCTATCTGAAAACGGCTGTGGCGCTGAAGTTGCCTGTGAATGTGGAGTTGGGTGGCATGTGAAACCCGCATGTGGAGCATTCGTTTGTGTGGGATGCTCTACCCAGGTTTCATTCCTAGATAATGCAATCAAAGGGCACTAAGCATAGAGTGTGAAAACTGAGTTTCCTTGAGAGCTGCTTGGAAGCCTGATGGTGTGTGAAATTAGTGAGCCAAATGGAGTTGTTCTCCCACAAGAACCACTCGGACTGATCCTTCTTCAATATGCCCTTCACCAACATGCAGTGTTTCCTTGATTGAATTAGCTCTCACACCAATATTTGCGTCTAGAGCCTTTGCATTGAGGGCTATCTGAAAACGGCTGTGGCGATGAAGTTGCCTGAGAATGTGGAGTTGGGTGGGCATGTGAAACCCGCATGTGGAGCATTCGTTTGTGTGGGATGCTGACCAAGCTTCATTTCAGTCCTAGGCACACATAGAGCACTAAGCATAGAGTGTGAAAATTGAGTTTCCTTGAGAGCTGCTTGCAAGCCTGATGGTGTGTGAAGTTAGTGAGCCAAATGGAGTTGTTCTCCCACAAGAACCACTCGGCTGATCCTTCTTCAATATGCCCTTCACCAACATGCAGTGTTTCCTTGATTGAATTAGCTCTCACACCAATATTTGCGTCTAGAGCCTTTGCATTGAGGGCTATCTGAAAACGGCTGTGGCGCTGAAGTTGCCTGTGAATGTGGAGTTGGTGGCATGTGAAACCCGCATGTGGAGCATTCGTTTGTGTGGGATGCTCTACCAGGTTCATTCCTAGATAATGCACTCAAAGGGCACTAAGCATAGAGTGTGAAAACTGAGTTTCCTTGAGAGCTGCTTGGAAGCCTGATGGTGTGTGAAGTTAGTGAGCCAAATGGAGTTGTTCTCCCACAAGAACCACTCGGCTGATCCTTCTCAATATGCCCTTCACCAACATGCAGTGTTTCCTTGATTGAATTAGCTCTCACACCAATATTTGCGTCTAGAGCCTTTGCATTGAGGGCTATCTGAAAACGGCTGTGGCGATGAAGTTGCCTGAGAATGTGGAGTTGGTGGCATTGTGAAACCCGCATGTGGAGCATTCGTTTGTGTGGGATGCTTGACCAAGCTTCATTTCAGTCCTAGGCACACATAGAGCACTAAGCATAGAGTGTGAAAACTGAGTTTCCTGGAGAGCTGCTTGGAAGCCTGATGGTGTGTGAAGTTAGTGATCCAAATGGAGTTGTTCTCCCACAAGAACCACTCGGCTGATCCTTCCTCAATATGCCCTACACCAACATGAAGTGTTTCCTTGATTGAATTAGCTCTCACACCAATATTTGCGTCTAGAGCCTTTGCATTGAGGGCTATCTGAAAACGGCTGTGGCGCTGAAGTTGCCTGTGAATGTGGAGTTGGTGGCATGTGAAAACCGCATGTGGAGCATTCGTTTGTGTGGGATGCTCTACCAGGTTCATTCCTAAGATACTGCATTCAAAGGGCACTAAAACATAGAGTGTGAAAACTGAGTTTCCTTGAGAGCTGCTTGGAAGCCTGATGTGTGTGAAGTTAGTGAGCCAAATGGAGTTGTTCTCCCACAAGAACCACTCGGCTGATCCTTCTTCAATATGCCCTTCACCAACATGCAGTGTTTCCTTGATTGAATTAGCTCTCACACCAATATTTGCGTCTAGAGCCTTTGCATTGAGGGCTATCTGAAAACGGCTGTGGCGCTGAAGTTGCCTGTGAATGTGGAGTTGGTGGCATGTGAAACCCGCATGTGGAGCATTCGTTTGTGTGGGATGCTCTACCAGGTTCATTTCAGTCCTAGCCATACAAAGGGCACTAAGCATAGAGTGTGAAAACTGAGTTTCCTTGAGAGCTGCTTGGAAGCCTGATGGTGTGTGAAAGTTAGTGAGCCAAATGGAGTTGTTCTCCCACAAGAACCACTCGGCTGATCCTTCTTCAATATGCCCTTCACCAACATGCAGTGGTTTCCTTGATTGAATTAGCTCTCACACCAATATTTGCGTCTAGAGCCTTTGCATTGAGGGCTATCTGAAAACGGCTGTGGCGATGAAGTTGCCTGAGAATGTGGAGTTGGTGGCATGTGAAACCCGCATGTGGAGCATTCGTTTGTGTGGGATGCTGACCAAGGCTTCATTCAGTCCTAGGCACACATAGAGCACTAAGCATAGAGTGTGAAAACTGAGTTTCCTTGAGAGCTGACTTGGAAGCCTGATGGTGTGTGAAGTTAGTGAGCCAAATGGAGTTGTTCTCCACAAGAAACACCACTCGGCTGATCCTTCTTCAATATGCCCTTCACACAACATGAAGTGTTTCCTTGATTGAATTAGCTCTCACACCAATATTTGCGTCTAGAGCCTTTGCATTGAGGGCTATCTGAAAACGGCTGTAGCGCTGAAGTTGCCCTGTGAATGTGGAGTTGGTGGCATGTGAAACCCGCATGTGTGGAGCATTCGTTTGTGTGGGATGCTCTACCAGGTTCATTCCTAGATAATGCATTCAATGGGCACTAAACATAGAGTGTGAAAACTGAGTTTCCTTGAGAGCTGCTTGGAAGCCTGATGGTGTGTGAAGTTAGTGAGCCAAATGGAGTTGTTCTCCCACAAGAACCACTCGGCTGATCCTTCTTCAATATGCCCTTCACCAACATGTGCAGTGTTTCCTTGATTGAATTAGCTCTCACACCAATATTTGCGTCTAGAGCCTTTGCATTGAGGGCTATCTGAAAACAGCTGTGGCGCTGAAGTTGCCTGTGAATGTGGAGTTGGTGGCATGTGAAACCCGCATGTGGAGCATTCGTTTGTGTGGGATGTTCTACCAGGTTCATTCCTAGATACTGCATTCAAAGGGCACTAAGCATAGAGTGTGAAAACTGAGTTTCCTTGAGAGCTGCTTGGAAGCCTGATGGTGTGTGAAGTTAGTGAGCCAAATGGAGTTGTTCTCTCCACAAGAACCACTCGGCTGATCCTTCTTCAATATGCCCTTCACCAACATGCAGTGTTTCCTTGATTGAATTAGCTCTCACACCAATATTTGACGTCTAGAGCCTTTGCATTGAGGGCTATCTGAACAGGCTGTGGCGCTGAAGTTGCCTGTGAATGTGGAGTTGGGTGGCATGTGAAAACCCGCATGTGGAGCATTCGTTTGTGTGGGATGATCTACCAGGTTCATTCCCTAGATAATGCACTCAAAGGGGCCACTAAGCATAGAGTGTGAAAACTGAGTTTCCTTGAGAACTGTTGGAAGCCTGATGGTGTGTGAAGTTAGTGAGCCAAATGGAGTTGTTCTCCCACAAGAACCACTCGGCTGATCCTTCTTCAATATGCCCTTCACCAACATGCAGTGTTTCCTTGATTGAATTAGCTCTCACACCAATATTTGCGTCTAGAGCCTTTGCATTGAGGGCTATCTGAAAACGGCTGTGGCGCTGAAGTTGCCTGTGAATGTGGAGTTGGTGGCATGTGAAACCCGCATGTGGAGCATTCGTTTGTGTGGGATGCTCTACCAGGTTCATTCCTAGATAAATGCACTCAAAGGGCACTAAGCATAGAGTGTGAAAAACTGAGTTTCCTTGAGAGCTGCTTTGGAAGCCTGATGTGTGTGTGTAGTAGTGAGCCAAATGGAGTTGTTCTCCCACAAGAACCACTCGGCTGATCCTTCTTCAATATGCCCTTCACCAACATGCAGTGTTTCCTTGATTGAATTAGCTCTCACACCAATATTTGCGTCTAGAGCCTTTGCATTGAGGGCTATCTGAAAACGGCTGTGGCGCTGAAGTTGCCTGTGAATGTGGAGTTGGTGGCATGTGAAACCCGCATGTGGAGCATTCGTTTGTGTGGGATGCTCTACCAGGTTCATTCCTAGATAATGCACTCAAAGGGCACTAAGCATAGAGTGTGAAAACTGAGTTTCTCTTGAGAGCTGCTTGGAAGCCTGATGGTGTGTGAAGTTAGTGAGCCCAAATGGAGTTGTTCTCCCACAAGAACCCACTCGGCTGATCCTTTCCTTCAATATGCCCTTTCACCAACATTGCAGTGTTTCCTTGATTGAATTAGCTCTCACACCAATATTTGCGTCTAGAGCCTTTGCATTGAGGGCTATCTGAAAACGGCTGTGGCGCTGAAGTTGCCTGTGATATGTTGGAGTTGGTGGCATGTGAAACCCGCATGTGGAGCATTCAGTTTGTGTGGGATGCTTCTACCAGGTTTCATTCCTAGATAATGCATCTCAAAGAGGGCACTAAGCATAGAGTGTGAAAGACTGAGTTTCCTTGAGAGCTGCTTGGAAGCCTGATGGTGTGTGAAGTTAGTGAAGCCAAATGGAGTTGTTCTCCCACAAGAACCACTCGGCTGATCCTTCTTCAATATGCCCTTCACCAACATGCAGTGTTTCCTTGATTGAATTAGCTTCTCACACCAATATTTGCGTCTAGAGCCTTTGCATTGAGGGCTATCTGAAAACGGCTGTGGCGCTGAAGTTGCCTGTGAATGTGGAGTTGGTGGCATGTGAAACTCGCATGTGGAACATTCATTTGTGTGGGATGCTCTACCAGGTTCATTCCTAGATAATGCACTCAAAGGGGCACTAAGCATAGAGGTGTGAAAACTGAGTTTCCTTGAGCGCTGCTTGGAAGCCATGATGGTGTTGTGTAGTGAGCCAAATGGAGTTGTTCTCCCACAAGAACCACGCGGCTGATCCTTCTTCAAATA
>NW_026699626.1:0-47952 GCF_030435755.1 Ochotona princeps
TCAACTCCATTTGGCTCACTAACTTCACACACCATCAGGCTTCCAAGCAGCTCTCAAGGAAACTCAGTTTTCACACTCTATGCTTAGTGCCCTTTGTATGGCTAGGACTGAAATGAACCTGGTAGAGCATCCCACACAAACGAATGCTCCACATGCGGGTTTCACATGCCACCAACTCCACATTCACAGGCAACTTCAGCGCCACAGCCGTTTTCAGATAGCCCTCAATGCAAAGGCTCTAGACGCAAATATTGGTGTGAGAGATAATTCAATCAAGGAAACACTGCATGTTGGTGAAGGGCATATTGAAGAAGGATCAGCCGAGTGGTTCTTGTGGGAGAACAACTCCATTTGGCTCACTAACTTCACACACCATCAGGCTTCCAAGCAGCTCTCAAGGAAACTCAGTTTTCACACTCTAAGCTTAGTGCCCTTTGAGTGCATTATCTAGGAATGAACCTGGTAGAGCATCCCACACAAACGAATGCTCCACATGCGGGTTTCACATGCCACCAACTCCACATTCACAGGCAACTTCAGCGCCACAGCCGTTTTCAGATAGCCCTCAATGCAAAAGCTCTAGACGCAAATATTGGTGTGAGAGCTAATTCAATCAAGGAAACACTGCATGTTGGTGAAGGGCATATTGAAGAAGGATCAGCCGAGTGGTTCTTGTAGGAGAACAACTCCATTTGGCTCACTAACTTCACACACCATCAGGCTTCCAAGCAGCTCTCAAGGAAACTCAGTTTTCACACTCTATGCTTAGTGCCCTTTGAGTGCATTATCTAGGAATGAACCTGGTAGAGCATCCCACACAAACGAATGCTCCACATGCGGGTTTCACATGCCACCAACTCCACATTCACAGGCAACTTCAGCGCCACAGCCGTTTTCAGATAGCCCTCAATGCAAAGGCTCTAGACGCAAATATTGGTGTGAGAGCTAATTCAATCAAGGAAACACTGCATGTTGGTGAAGGGCATATTGAAGAAGGATCAGCCGAGTGGTTCTTGTGGGAGAACAACTCCATTTGGCTCACTAACTTCACACACCATCAGGCTTCCAAGCAGCTCTCAAGGAAACTCAGTTTTCACACTCTATGCTTAGTGCCCTTTGTATGGCTAGGACTGAAATGAACCTGGTAGAGCATCCCACACAAACGAATGCTCCACATGCGGGTTTCACATGCCACCAACTCCACATTCACAGGCAACTTCAGCGCCACAGCCGTTTTCAGATAGCCCTCAATGCAAAGGCTCTAGACGCAAATATTGGTGTGAGAGCTAATTCAATCAAGGAAACACTGCATGTTGGTGAAGGGCATATTGAAGAAGGATCAGCCGAGTGGTTCTTGTGGGAGAACAACTCCATTTGGCTCACTAACTTCACACACCATCAGGCTTCCAAGCAGCTCTCAAGGAAACTCAGTTTTCACACTCTATGCTTAGTGCCCTTTGAGTGCATTATCTAGGAATGAACCTGGTAGAGCATCCCACACAAACGAATGCTCCACATGCGGGTTTCACATGCCACCAACTCCACATTCACAGGCAACTTCAGCGCCACAGCCGTTTTCAGATAGCCCTCAATGCAAAGGCTCTAGACGCAAATATTGGTGTGAGAGCTAATTCAATCAAGGAAACACTGCATGTTGGTGAAGGGCATATTGAAGAAGGATCAGCCGAGTGGTTCTTGTGGGAGAACAACTCCATTTGGCTCACTAACTTCACACACCATCAGGCTTCCAAGCAGCTCTCAAGGAAACTCAGTTTTCACACTCTATGCTTAGTGCCCTTTGAGTGCATTATCTAGGAATGAACCTGGTAGAGCATCCCACACAAACGAATGCTCCACATGCGGGTTTCACATGCCACCAACTCCACATTCACAGGCAACTTCAGCGCCACAGCCGTTTTCAGATAGCCCTCAATGAAAGGCTCTAGACGCAAATATTGGTGTGAGAGCTAATTCAATCAAGGAAACACTGCATGTTGGTGAAGGGCATATTGAAGAAGGATCAGCCGAGTGGTTCTTGTGGGAGAACAACTCCATTTGGCTCACTAACTTCACACACCATCAGGCTTCCAAGCAGCTCTCAAGGAAACTCAGTTTTCACACTCTATGCTTAGTGCCCTTTGTATGGCTAGGACTGAAATGAACCTGGTAGAGCATCCCACACAAACGAATGCTCCACATGCGGGTTTCACATGCCACCAACTCCACATTCACAGGCAACTTCAGCGCCACAGCCGTTTTCAGATAGCCCTCAATGCAAAGGCTCTAGACGCAAATATTGGTGTGAGAGCTAATTCAATCAAGGAAACACTGCATGTTGGTGAAGGGCATATTGAAGAAGGATCAGCCGAGTGGTTCTTGTGGGAGAACAACTCCATTTGGCTCACTAACTTCACACACCATCAGGCTTCCAAGCAGCTCTCAAGGAAACTCAGTTTTCACACTCTATGCTTAGTGCCCTTTGAGTGCATTATCTAGGAATGAACCTGGTAGAGCATCCCACACAAACGAATGCTCCACATGCGGGTTTCACATGCCACCAACTCCACATTCACAGGCAACTTCAGCGCCACAGCCGTTTTCAGATAGCCCTCAATGCAAAGGCTCTAGACGCAAATATTGGTGTGAGAGCTAATTCAATCAAGGAAACACTGCATGTTGGTGAAGGGCATATTGAAGAAGGATCAGCCGAGTGGTTCTTGTGGGAGAACAACTCCATTTGGCTCACTAACTTCACACACCATCAGGCTTCCAAGCAGCTCTCAAGGAAACTCAGTTTTCACACTCTATGCTTAGTGCCCTTTGAGTGCATTATCTAGGAATGAACCTGGTAGAGCATCCCACACAAACGAATGCTCCACATGCGGGTTTCACATGCCACCAACTCCACATTCACAGGCAACTTCAGCGCCACAGCCGTTTTCAGATAGCCCTCAATGCAAAGGCTCTAGACGCAAATATTGGTGTGAGAACTAATTCAATCAAGGAAACACTGCATGTTGGTGAAGGGCATATTGAAGAAGGATCAGCCGAGTGGTTCTTGTGGGAGAACAACTCCATTTGGCTCACTAACTTCACACACCATCAGGCTTCCAAGCAGCTCTCAAGGAAACTCAGTTTTCACACTCTATGCTTAGTGCCCTTTGTATGGCTACGACTGAAATGAACCTGGTAGAGCATCCCACACAAACGAATGCTCCACATGCGGGTTTCACATGCCACCAACTCCACATTCACAGGCAACTTCAGCGCCACAGCCGTTTTCAGATAGCCCTCAATGCAAAGGCTCTAGACGCAAATATTGGTGTGAGAGCTAATTCAATCAAGGAAACACTGCATGTTGGTGAAGGGCATATTGAAGAAGGATCAGCCGAGTGGTTCTTGTGGGAGAACAACTCCATTTGGCTCACTAACTTCACACACCATCAGGCTTCCAAGCAGCTCTCAAGGAAACTCAGTTTTCACACTCTATGCTTAGTGCCCTTTGAGTGCATTATCTAGGAATGAACCTGGTAGAGCATCCCACACAAACGAATGCTCCACATGCGGGTTTCACATGCCACCAACTCCACATTCACAGGCAACTTCAGCGCCACAGCCGTTTTCAGATAGCCCTCAATGCAAAGGCTCTAGACACAAATATTGGTGTGAGAGCTAATTCAATCAAGGAAACACTGCATGTTGGTGAAGGGCATATTGAAGAAGGATCAGCCGAGTGGTTCTTGTGGGAGAACAACTCCATTTGGCTCACTAACTTCACACACCATCAGGCTTCCAAGCAGCTCTCAAGGAAACTCAGTTTTCACACTCTATGCTTAGTGCCCTTTGAGTGCATTATCTAGGAATGAACCTGGTAGAGCATCCCACACAAACGAATGCTCCACATGCGGGTTTCACATGCCACCAACTCCACATTCACAGGCAACTTCAGCGCCACAGCCGTTTTCAGATAGCCCTCAATGCAAAGGCTCTAGACGCAAATATTGGTGTGAGAGCTAATTCAATCAAGGAAACACTGCATGTTGGTGAAGGGCATATTGAAGAAGGATCAGCCGAGTGGTTCTTGTGGGAGAACAACTCCATTTGGCTCACTAACTTCACACACCATCAGGCTTCCAAGCAGCTCTCAAGGAAACTCAGTTTTCACACTCTATGCTTAGTGCCCTTTGTATGGCTAGGACTGAAATGAACCTGGTAGAGCATCCCACACAAACGAATGTTCCACATGCGGGTTTCACATGCCACCAACTCCACATTCACAGGCAACTTCAGCGCCACAGCCGTTTTCAGATAGCCCTCAATGCAAAGGCTCTAGACGCATATATTGGTGTGAGAGCTAATTCAATCAAGGAAACACTGCATGTTGGTGAAGGGCATATTGAAGAAGGATCAGCCGAGTGGTTCTTGTGGGAGAACAACTCCATTTGGCTCACTAACTTCACACACCATCAGGCTTCCAAGCAGCTCTCAAGGAAACTCAGTTTTCACACTCTATGCTTAGTGCTCTTTGTGTGCCTAGGACTGAAATGAAGCTTGGTCAGCATCCCACACAAACGAATGCTCCACATGCGGGTTTCACATGCCACCAACTCCACATTCACAGGCAACTTCAGCGCCACAGCCGTTTTCAGATAGCCCTCAATGCAAAGGCTCTAGACGCAAATATTGGTGTGAGAGCTAATTCAATCAAGGAAACAGTGCATGTTGGTGAAGGGCATATTGAAGAAGGATTAGCCGAGTGGTTCTTGTGGGAGAACAACTCCATTTGGCTCACTAACTTCACACACCATCAGGCTTCCAAGCAGCTCTCAAGGAAACTCAGTTTTCACACTCTATGCTTAGTGCCCTTTGAGTGCATTATCTAGGAATGAACCTGGTAGAGCATCCCACACAAACGAATGCTCCACATGCGGGTTTCACATGCCACCAACTCCACATTCACAGGCAACTTCAGCGCCACAGCCGTTTTCAGATAGCCCTCAATGCAAAGGCTCTAGACGCAAATATTGGTGTGAGAGCTAATTCAATCAAGGAAACACTGCATGTTGGTGAAGGGCATATTGAAGAAGGATCAGCCGAGTGGTTCTTGTGGGAGAACAACTCCATTTGGCTCACTAACTTCACACACCATCAGGCTTCCAAGCAGCTCTCAAGGAAACTCAGTTTTCACACTCTATGCTTAGTGCCCTTTGTGTGCATTATCTAGGAATGAACCTGGTAGAGCATCCCACACAAACGAATGCTCCACATGCGGGTTTCACATGCCACCAACTCCACATTCACAGGCAACTTCAGCGCCACAGCCGTTTTCAGATAGCCCTCAATGCAAAGGCTCTAGACGCAAATATTGGTGTGAGAGCTAATTCAATCAAGGAAACACTGCATGTTGGTGAAGGGCATATTGAAGAAGGATCAGCCGAGTGGTTCTTGTGGGAGAACAACTCCATTTGGCTCACTAACTTCACACACCATCAGGCTTCCAAGCAGCTCTCAAGGAAACTCAGTTTTCACACTCTATGCTTAGTGCCCTTTGTATGGCTAGGACTGAAATGAACCTGGTAGAGCATCCCACACAAACGAATGCTCCACATGCGGGTTTCACATGCCACCAACTCCACATTCACAGGCAACTTCAGCGCCACAGCCGTTTTCAGATAGCCCTCAATGCAAAGGCTCTAGACGCAAATATTGGTGTGAGAGCTAATTCAATCAAGGAAACACTGCATGTTGGTGAAGGGCATATTGAAGAAGGATCAGCCGAGTGGTTCTTGTGGGAGAACAACTCCATTTGGCTCACTAACTTCACACACCATCAGGCTTCCAAGCAGCTCTCAAGGAAACTCAGTTTTCACACTCTATGCTTAGTGCCCTTTGAGTGCATTATCTAGGAATGAACCTGGTAGAGCATCCCACACAAACGAATGCTCCACATGCGGGTTTCACATGCCACCAACTCCACATTCACAGGCAACTTCAGCGCCACAGCCGTTTTCAGATAGCCCTCGATGCAAAGGCTCTAGACGCAAATATTGGTGTGAGAGCTAATTCAATCAAGGAAACACTGCATGTTGGTGAAGGGCATATTGAAGAAGGATCAGCCGAGTGGTTCTTGTGGGAGAACAACTCCATTTGGCTCACTAACTTCACACACCATCAGGCTTCCAAGCAGCTCTCAAGGAAACTCAGTTTTCACACTCTATGTTTAGTGCCCTTTGAGTGCATTATCTAGGAATGAACCTGGTAGAGCATCCCACACAAACGAATGCTCCACATGCGGGTTTCACATGCCACCAACTCCACATTCACAGGCAACTTCAGCGCCACAGCCGTTTTCAGATAGCCCTCAATGCAAAGGCTCTAGACGCAAATATTGGTGTGAGAGCTAATTCAATCAAGGAAACACTGCATGTTGGTGAAGGGCATATTGAAGAAGGATCAGCCGAGTGGTTCTTGTGGGAGAACAACTCCATTTGGCTCACTAACTTCACACACCATCAGGCTTCCAAGCAGCTCTCAAGGAAACTCAGTTTTCACACTCTATGCTTAGTGCCCTTTGTGTGCCTAGGACTGAAATGAAGCTTGGTCAGCATTCCACACAAACGAATGCTCCACATGCGGGTTTCACATGCCACCAACTCCACATTCACAGGCAACTTCAGCGCCACAGCCGTTTTCAGATAGCCCTCAATGCAAAGGCTCTAGACACAAATATTGGTGTGAGAGCTAATTCAATCAAGGAAACACTGCATGTTGGTGAAGGGCATATTGAAGAAGGATCAGCCGAGTGGTTCTTGTGGGAGAACAACTCCATTTGGCTCACTAACTTCACACACCATCAGGCTTCCAAGCAGCTCTCAAGGAAACTCAGTTTTCACACTCTATGCTTAGTGCCCTTTGAGTGCATTATCTAGGAATGAACCTGGTAGAGCATCTCACACAAACGAATGCTCCACATGCGGGTTTCACATGCCACCAACTCCACATTCACAGGCAACTTCAGCGCCACAGCCGTTTTCAGATAGCCCTCAATGCAAAGGCTCTAGACGCAAATATTGGTGTGAGAGCTAATTCAATCAAGGAAACACTGCATGTTGGTGAAGGGCATATTGAAGAAGGATCAGCCGAGTGGTTCTTGTGGGAGAACAACTCCATTTGGCTCACTAACTTCACACACCATCAGGCTTCCAAGCAGCTCTCAAGGAAACTCAGTTTTCACACTCTATGCTTAGTGCCCTTTGTGTGCCTAGGACTGAAATGAAGCTTGGTCAGCATTCCACACAAACGAATGCTCCACATGCGGGTTTCACATGCCACCAACTCCACATTCACAGGCAACTTCAGCGCCACAGCCGTTTTCAGATAGCCCTCAATGCAAAGGCTCTAGACACAAATATTGGTGTGAGAGCTAATTCAATCAAGGAAACACTGCATGTTGGTGAAGGGCATATTGAAGAAGGATCAGCCGAGTGGTTCTTGTGGGAGAACAACTCCATTTGGCTCACTAACTTCACACACCATCAGGCTTCCAAGCAGCTCTCAAGGAAACTCAGTTTTCACACTCTATGCTTAGTGCCCTTTGAGTGCATTATCTAGGAATGAACCTGGTAGAGCATCCCACACAAACGAATGCTCCACATGCGGGTTTCACATGCCACCAACTCCACATTCACAGGCAACTTCAGCGCCACAGCCGTTTTCAGATAGCCCTCAATGCAAAGGCTCTAGACGCAAATATTGGTGTGAGAGCTAATTCAATCAAGGAAACACTGCATGTTGGTGAAGGGCATATTGAAGAAGGATCAGCCGAGTGGTTCTTGTGGGAGAACAACTCCATTTGGCTCACTAACTTCACACACCATCAGGCTTCCAAGCAGCTCTCAAGGAAACTCAGTTTTCACACTCTATGCTTAGTGCCCTTTGTATGGCTAGGACTGAAATGAACCTGGTAGAGCATCCCACACAAACGAATGCTCCACATGCGGGTTTCACATGCCACCAACTCCACATTCACAGGCAACTTCAGCGCCACAGCCGTTTTCAGATAGCCCTCGATGCAAAGGCTCTAGACGCAAATATTGGTGTGAGAGCTAATTCAATCAAGGAAACACTGCATGTTGGTGAAGGGCATATTGAAGAAGGATCAGCCGAGTGGTTCTTGTGGGAGAACAACTCCATTTGGCTCACTAACTTCACACACCATCAGGCTTCCAAGCAGCTCTCAAGGAAACTCAGTTTTCACACTCTATGCTTAGTGCCCTTTGAGTGCATTATCTAGGAATGAACCTGGTAGAGCATCCCACACAAACGAATGCTCCACATGCGGGTTTCACATGCCACCAACTCCACATTCACAGGCAACTTCAGCGCCACAGCCGTTTTCAGATAGCCCTCGATGCAAAGGCTCTAGACGCAAATATTGGTGTGAGAGCTAATTCAATCAAGGAAACACTGCATGTTGGTGAAGGGCATATTGAAGAAGGATCAGCCGAGTGGTTCTTGTGGGAGAACAACTCCATTTGGCTCACTAACTTCACACACCATCAGGCTTCCAAGCAGCTCTCAAGGAAACTCAGTTTTCACACTCTATGTTTAGTGCCCTTTGAGTGCATTATCTAGGAATGAACCTGGTAGAGCATCCCACACAAACGAATGCTCCATATGCGGGTTTCACATGCCACCAACTCCACATTCACAGGCAACTTCAGCGCCACAGCCGTTTTCAGATAGCCCTCAATGCAAAGGCTCTAGACGCAAATATTGGTGTGAGAGCTAATTCAATCAAGGAAACACTGCATGTTGGTGAAGGGCATATTGAAGAAGGATCAGCCGAGTGGTTCTTGTGGGAGAACAACCCATTTGGCTCACTAACTTCACACACCATCAGGCTTCCAAGCAGCTCTCAAGGAAACTCAGTTTTCACACTCTATGCTTAGTGCCCTTTGAGTGCATTATCTAGGAATGAACCTGGTAGAGCATCCCACACAAACGAATGCTCCACATGCGGGTTTCACATGCCACCAACTCCACATTCACAGGCAACTTCAGCGCCACAGCCGTTTTCAGATAGCCCTCAATGCAAAGGCTCTAGACGCAAATATTGGTGTGAGAGCTAATTCAATCAAGGAAACACTGCATGTTGGTGAAGGGCATATTGAAGAAGGATCAGCCGAGTGGTTCTTGTGGGAGAACAACTCCATTTGGCTCACTAACTTCACACACCATCAGGCTTCCAAGCAGCTCTCAAGGAAACTCAGTTTTCACACTCTATGCTTAGTGCCCTTAGTATGACTAGGACTGAAATGAACCTGGTAGAGCATCCCACACAAACGAATGCTCCACATGCGGGTTTCACATGCCACCAACTCCACATTCACAGGCAACTTCAGCGCCACAGCCGTTTTCAGATAGCCCTCAATGCAAAGGCTCTAGACGCAAATATTGGTGTGAGAGCTAATTCAATCAAGGAAACACTGCATGTTGGTGAAGGGCATATTGAAGAAGGATCAGCCGAGTGGTTCTTGTGGGAGAACAACTCCATTTGGCTCACTAACTTCACACACCATCAGGCTTCCAAGCAGCTCTCAAGGAAACTCAGTTTTCACACTCTAAGCTTAGTGCCCTTTGAGTGCATTATCTAGGAATGAACCTGGTAGAGCATCCCACACAAACGAATGCTCCACATGCGGGTTTCACATGCCACCAACTCCACATTCACAGGCAACTTCAGCGCCACAGCCGTTTTCAGATAGCCCTCAATGCAAAGGCTCTAGACGCAAATATTGGTGTGAGAGCTAATTCAATCAAGGAAACACTGCATGTTGGTGAAGGGCATATTGAAGAAGGATCAGCCGAGTGGTTCTTGTGGGAGAACAACTCCATTTGGCTCACTAACTTCACACACCATCAGGCTTCCAAGCAGCTCTCAAGGAAACTCAGTTTTCACACTCTATGCTTAGTGCCCTTTGAGTGCATTATCTAGGAATGAACCTGGTAGAGCATCCCACACAAACGAATGCTCCACATGCGGGTTTCACATGCCACCAACTCCACATTCACAGGCAACTTCAGCGCCACAGCCGTTTTCAGATAGCCCTCAATGCAAAGGCTCTAGACGCAAATATTGGTGTGAGAGCTAATTCAATCAAGGAAACACTGCATGTTGGTGAAGGGCATATTGAAGAAGGATCAGCCGAGTGGTTCTTGTGGGACAACAACTCCATTTGGCTCACTAACTTCACACACCATCAGGCTTCCAAGCAGCTCTCAAGGAAACTCAGTTTTCACACTCTATGCTTAGTGCCCTTTGTATGGCTAGGACTGAAATGAACCTGGTAGAGCATCCCACACAAACGAATGCTCCACATGCGGGTTTCACATGCCACCAACTCCACATTCACAGGCAACTTCAGCGCCACAGCCGTTTTCAGATAGCCCTCGATGCAAAGGCTCTAGACGCAAATATTGGTGTGAGAGCTAATTCAATCAAGGAAACACTGCATGTTGGTGAAGGGCATATTGAAGAAGGATCAGCCGAGTGGTTCTTGTGGGAGAACAACACCATTTGGCTCACTAACTTCACACACCATCAGGCTTCCAAGCAGCTCTCAAGGAAACTCAGTTTTCACACTCTATGCTTAGTGCCCTTAGTTTGAGTGCATTATCTAGGAATGAACCTGGTAGAGCATCCCACACAAACGAATGCTCCACATGCGGGTTTCACATGCCACCAACTCCACATTCACAGGCAACTTCAGCGCCACAGCCGTTTTCAGATAGCCCTCAATGCAAAGGCTCTAGACGCAAATATTGGTGTGAGAGCTAATTCAATCAAGGAAACACTGCATGTTGGTGAAGGGCATATTGAAGAAGGATCAGCCGAGTGGTTCTTGTGGGACAACAACTCCATTTGGCTCACTAACTTCACACACCATCAGGCTTCCAAGCAGCTCTCAAGGAAACTCAGTTTTCACACTCTATGCTTAGTGCCCTTAGTATGACTAGGACTGAAATGAACCTGGTAGAGCATCCCACACAAACGAATGCTCCACATGCGGGTTTCACATGCCACCAACTCCACATTCACAGGCAACTTCAGCGCCACAGCCGTTTTCAGATAGCCCTCAATGCAAAGGCTCTAGACGCAAATAATGGTGTGAGAGCTAATTCAATCAAGGAAACACTGCATGTTGGTGAAGGGCATATTGAAGAAGGATCAGCCGAGTGGTTCTTGTGGGAGAACAACTCCATTTGGCTCACTAACTTCACACACCATCAGGCTTCCAAGCAGCTCTCAAGGAAACTCAGTTTTCACACTCTATGCTTAGTGCCCTTAGTATGACTAGGACTGAAATGAACCTGGTAGAGCATCCCACACAAACGAATGCTCCACATGCGGGTTTCACATGCCACCAACTCCACATTCACAGGCAACTTCAGCGCCACAGCCGTTTTCAGATAGCCCTCAATGCAAAGGCTCTAGACGCAAATATTGGTGTGAGAGCTAATTCAATCAAGGAAACACTGCATGTTGGTGAAGGGCATATTGAAGAAGGATCAGCCGAGTGGTTCTTGTGGGAGAACAACTCCATTTGGCTCACTAACTTCACACACCATCAGGCTTCCAAGCAGCTCTCAAGGAAACTCAGTTTTCACACTCTATGCTTAGTGCCCTTTGAGTGCATTATCTAGGAATGAACCTGGTAGAGCATCCCACACAAACGAATGCTCCACATGCGGGTTTCACATGCCACCAACTCCACATTCACAGGCAACTTCAGCGCCACAGCCGTTTTCAGATAGCCCTCAATGCAAAGGCTCTAGACGCAAATATTGGTGTGAGAGCTAATTCAATCAAGGAAACACTGCATGTTGGTGAAGGGCATATTGAAGAAGGATCAGCCGAGTGGTTCTTGTGGGAGAACAACTCCATTTGGCTCACTAACTTCACACACCATCAGGCTTCCAAGCAGCTCTCAAGGAAACTCAGTTTTCACACTCTATGCTTAGTGCCCTTTGTATGGCTAGGACTGAAATGAACCTGGTAGAGCATCCCACACAAACGAATGCTCCACATGCGGGTTTCACATGCCACCAACTCCACATTCACAGGCAACTTCAGCGCCACAGCCGTTTTCAGATAGCCCTCGATGCAAAGGCTCTAGACGCAAATATTGGTGTGAGAGCTAATTCAATCAAGGGAACACTGCATGTTGGTGAAGGGCATATTGAAGAAGGATCAGCCGAGTGGTTCTTGTGGGAGAACAACTCCATTTGGCTCACTAACTTCACACACCATCAGGCTTCCAAGCAGCTCTCAAGGAAACTCAGTTTTCACACTCTATGCTTAGTGCCCTTTGAGTGCATTATCTAGGAATGAACCTGGTAGAGCATCCCACACAAACGAATGCTCCACATGCGGGTTTCACATGCCACCAACTCCACATTCACAGGCAACTTCAGCGCCACAGCCGTTTTCAGATAGCCCTCAATGCAAAGGCTCTAGACGCAAATATTTGTGTGAGAGCTAATTCAATCAAGGAAACACTGCATGTTGGTGAAGGGCATATTGAAGAAGGATCAGCCGAGTGGTTCTTGTGGGAGAACAACTCCATTTGGCTCACTAACTTCACACACCATCAGGCTTCCAAGCAGCTCTCAAGGAAACTCAGTTTTCACACTCTATGCTTAGTGCCCTTAGTATGATTAGGACTGAAATGAACCTGGTAGAGCATCCCACACAAACGAATGCTCCACATGCGGGTTTCACATGCCACCAACTCCACATTCACAGGCAACTTCAGCGCCACAGCCGTTTTCAGATAGCCCTCAATGCAAAGGCTGTAGACGCAAATATTGGTGTGAGAGCTAATTCAATCAAGGAAACACTGCATGTTGGTGAAGGGCATATTGAAGAAGGATCAGCTGAGTGGTTCTTGTGGGAGAACAACTCCATTTGGCTCACTAACTTCACACACCATCAGGCTTCCAAGCAGCTCTCAAGGAAACTCAGTTTTCACACTCTATGCTTAGTGCCCTTTGTATGGCTAGGACTGAAATGAACCTGGTAGAGCATCCCACACAAACGAATGCTCCACATGCGGGTTTCACATGCCACCAACTCCACATTCACAGGCAACTTCAGCGCCACAGCCGTTTTCAGATAGCCCTCAATGCAAAGGCTCTAGACGCAAATATTGGTGTGAGAGCTAATTCAATCAAGGAAACACTGCATGTTGGTGAAGGGCATATTGAAGAAGGATCAGCCGAGTGGTTCTTGTGGGAGAACAACTCCATTTGGCTCACTAACTTCACACACCATCAGGCTTCCAAGCAGCTCTCAAGGAAACTCAGTTTTCACACTCTATGCTTAGTGCCCTTTGAGTGCATTATCTAGGAATGAACCTGGTAGAGCATCCCACACAAACGAATGCTCCACATGCGGGTTTCACATGCCACCAACTCCACATTCACAGGCAACTTCAGCGCCACAGCCGTTTTCAGATAGCCCTCAATGCAAAGGCTCTAGACGCAAATATTGGTGTGAGAGCTAATTCAATCAAGGAAACACTGCATGTTGGTGAAGGGCATATTGAAGAAGGATCAGCCGAGTGGTTCTTGTGGGAGAACAACTCCATTTGGCTCACTAACTTCACACACCATCAGGCTTCCAAGCAGCTCTCAAGGAAACTCAGTTTTCACACTCTATGCTTAGTGCCCTTTGAGTGCATTATCTAGGAATGAACCTGGTAGAGCATCCCACACAAACGAATGCTCCACATGCGGGTTTCACATGCCACCAACTCCACATTCACAGGCAACTTCAGCGCCACAGCCGTTTTCAGATAGCCCTCAATGCAAAGGCTCTAGACGCAAATATTGGTGTGAGAGCTAATTCAATCAAGGAAACACTGCATGTTGGTGAAGGGCATATTGAAGAAGGATCAGCCGAGTGGTTCTTGTGGGAGAACAACTCTATTTGGCTCACTAACTTCACACACCATCAGGCTTCCAAGCAGCTCTCAAGGAAACTCAGTTTTCACACTCTATGCTTAGTGCCCTTTGAGTGCATTATCTAGGAATGAACCTGGTAGAGCATCCCACACAAACGAATGCTCCACATGCGGGTTTCACATGCCACCAACTCCACATTCACAGGCAACTTCAGCGCCACAGCCGTTTTCAGATAGCCCTCAATGCAAAGGCTCTAGACGCAAATATTGGTGTGAGAGCTAATTCAATCAAGGAAACACTGCATGTTGGTGAAGGGCATATTGAAGAAGGATCAGCCGAGTGGTTCTTGTGGGAGAACAACTCCATTTGGCTCACTAACTTCACACACCATCAGGCTTCCAAGCAGCTCTCAAGGAAACTCAGTTTTCACACTCTATGCTTAGTGCCCTTTGTATGGCTAGGACTGAAATGAACCTGGTAGAGCATCCCACACAAACGAATGCTCCACATGCGGGTTTCACATGCCACCAACTCCACATTCACAGGCAACTTCAGCGCCACAGCCGTTTTCAGATAGCCCTCAATGCAAAGGCTCTAGACGCAAATATTGGTGTGAGAGCTAATTCAATCAAGGAAACACTGCATGTTGGTGAAGGGCATATTGAAGAAGGATCAGCCGAGTGGTTCTTGTGGGAGAACAACTCCATTTGGCTCACTAACTTCACACACCATCAGGCTTCCAAGCAGCTCTCAAGGAAACTCAGTTTTCACACTCTATGCTTAGTGCCCTTTGAGTGCATTATCTAGGAATGAACCTGGTAGAGCATCCCACACAAACGAATGCTCCACATGCGGGTTTCACATGCCACCAACTCCACATTCACAGGCAACTTCAGCGCCACAGCCGTTTTCAGATAGCCCTCAATGCAAAGGCTCTAGACGCAAATATTGGTGTGAGAGCTAATTCAATCAAGGAAACACTGCATGTTGGTGAAGGGCATATTGAAGAAGGATCAGCCGAGTGGTTCTTGTGGGAGAACAACTCCATTTGGCTCACTAACTTCACACACCATCAGGCTTCCAAGCAGCTCTCAAGGAAACTCAGTTTTCACACTCTATGCTTAGTGCCCTTTGAGTGCATTATCTAGGAATGAACCTGGTAGAGCATCCCACACAAACGAATGCTCCACATGCGGGTTTCACATGCCACCAACTCCACATTCACAGGCAACTTCAGCGCCACAGCCGTTTTCAGATAGCCCTCAATGCAAAGGCTCTAGACGCAAATATTGGTGTGAGAGCTAATTCAATCAAGGAAACACTGCATGTTGGTGAAGGGCATATTGAAGAAGGATCAGCCGAGTGGTTCTTGTGGGAGAACAACTCCATTTGGCTCACTAACTTCACACACCATCAGGCTTCCAAGCAGCTCTCAAGGAAACTCAGTTTTCACACTCTATGCTTAGTGCCCTTTGTATGGCTAGGACTGAAATGAACCTGGTAGAGCATCCCACACAAACGAATGCTCCACATGCGGGTTTCACATGCCACCAACTCCACATTCACAGGCAACTTCAGCGCCACAGCCGTTTTCAGATAGCCCTCAATGCAAAGGCTCTAGACGCAAATATTGGTGTGAGAGCTAATTCAATCAAGGAAACACTGCATGTTGGTGAAGGGCATATTGAAGAAGGATCAGCCGAGTGGTTCTTGTGGGAGAACAACTCCATTTGGCTCACTAACTTCACACACCATCAGGCTTCCAAGCAGCTCTCAAGGAAACTCAGTTTTCACACACTATGCTTAGTGCCCTTTGAGTGCATTATCTAGGAATGAACCTGGTAGAGCATCCCACACAAACGAATGCTCCACATGCGGGTTTCACATGCCACCAACTCCACATTCACAGGCAACTTCAGCGCCACAGCCGTTTTCAGATAGCCCTCGATGCAAAGGCTCTAGACGCAAATATTGGTGTGAGAGCTAATTCAATCAAGGAAACACTGCATGTTGGTGAAGGGCATATTGAAGAAGGATCAGCCGAGTGGTTCTTGTGGGAGAACAACTCCATTTGGCTCACTAACTTCACACACCATCAGGCTTCCAAGCAGCTCTCAAGGAAACTCAGTTTTCACACTCTATGTTTAGAGCCCTTTGAGTGCATTATCTAGGAATGAACCTGGTAGAGCATCCCACACAAACGAATGCTCCACATGCGGGTTTCACATGCCACCAACTCCACATTCACAGGCAACTTCAGCGCCACAGCCGTTTTCAGATAGCCCTCAATGCAAAGGCTCTAGACGCAAATATTGGTGTGAGAGCTAATTCAATCAAGGAAACACTGCATGTTGGTGAAGGGCATATTGAAGAAGGATCAGCCGAGTGGTTCTTGTGGGAGAACAACCCATTTGGCTCACTAACTTCACACACCATCAGGCTTCCAAGCAGCTCTCAAAGAAACTCAGTTTTCACACTCTATGCTTAGTGCCCTTTGAGTGCATTATCTAGGAATGAACCTGGTAGAGCATCCCACACAAACGAATGCTCCACATGCGGGTTTCACATGCCACCAACTCCACATTCACAGGCAACTTCAGCGCCACAGCCGTTTTCAGATAGCCCTCGATGCAAAGGCTCTAGACGCAAATATTGGTGTGAGAGCTAATTCAATCAAGGAAACACTGCATGTTGGTGAAGGGCATATTGAAGAAGGATCAGCCGAGTGGTTCTTGTGGGAGAACAACTCCATTTGGCTCACTAACTTCACACACCATCAGGCTTCCAAGCAGCTCTCAAGGAAACTCAGTTTTCACACTCTATGCTTAGTGCCCTTAGTATGACTAGGACTGAAATGAAGCCTGGTAGAGCATCCCACACAAACGAATGCTCCACATGCGGGTTTCACATGCCACCAACTCCACATTCACAGGCAACTTCAGCGCCACAGCCGTTTTCAGATAGCCCTCGATGCAAAGGCTCTAGACGCAAATATTGGTGTGAGAGCTAATTCAATCAAGGAAACACTGCATGTTGGTGAAGGGCATATTGAAGAAGGATCAGCCGAGTGGTTCTTGTGGGAGAACAACTCCATTTGGCTCACTAACTTCACACACCATCAGGCTTCCAAGCAGCTCTCAAGGAAACTCAGTTTTCACACTCTATGCTTAGTGCCCTTTGAGTGCATTATCTAGGAATGAACCTGGTAGAGCATCCCACACAAACGAATGCTCCACATGCGGGTTTCACATGCCACCAACTCCACATTCACAGGCAACTTCAGCGCCACAGCCGTTTTCAGATAGCCCTCAATGCAAAGGCTCTAGACGCAAATATTTGTGTGAGAGCTAATTCAATCAAGGAAACACTGCATGTTGGTGAAGGGCATATTGAAGAAGGATCAGCCGAGTGGTTCTTGTGGGAGAACAACTCCATTTGGCTCACTAACTTCACACACCATCAGGCTTCCAAGCAGCTCTCAAGGAAACTCAGTTTTCACACTCTATGCTTAGTGCCCTTAGTATGACTAGGACTGAAATGAACCTGGTAGAGCATCCCACACAAACGAATGCTCCACATGCGGGTTTCACATGCCACCAACTCCACATTCACAGGCAACTTCAGCGCCACAGCCGTTTTCAGATAGCCCTCAATGCAAAGGCTCTAGACGCAAATATTGGTGTGAGAGCTAATTCAATCAAGGAAACACTGCATGTTGGTGAAGGGCATATTGAAGAAGGATCAGCCGAGTGGTTCTTGTGGGAGAACAACTCCATTTGGCTCACTAACTTCACACACCATCAGGCTTCCAAGCAGCTCTCAAGGAAACTCAGTTTTCACACTCTATGCTTAGTGCCCTTTGAGTGCATTATCTAGGAATGAACCTGGTAGAGCATCCCACACAAACGAATGCTCCACATGCGGGTTTCACATGCCACCAACTCCACATTCACAGGCAACTTCAGCGCCACAGCCGTTTTCAGATAGCCCTCAATGCAAAGGCTCTAGACGCAAATATTGGTGTGAGAGCTAATTCAATCAAGGAAACACTGCATGTTGGTGAAGGGCATATTGAAGAAGGATCAGCCGAGTGGTTCTTGTGGGAGAACAACTCTATTTGGCTCACTAACTTCACACACCATCAGGCTTCCAAGCAGCTCTTTTCAAGGAAACTCAGTTTTCACACTCTATGCTTAGTGCCCTTTGAGTGCATTATCTAGGAATGAACCTGGTAGAGCATCCCACACAAACGAATGCTCCACATGCGGGTTTCACATGCCACCAACTCCACATTCACAGGCAACTTCAGCGCCACAGCCGTTTTCAGATAGCCCTCAATGCAAAGGCTCTAGACGCAAATATTGGTGTGAGAGCTAATTCAATCAAGGAAACACTGCATGTTGGTGAAGGGCATATTGAAGAAGGATCAGCCGAGTGGTTCTTGTGGGAGAACAACTCCATTTGGCTCACTAACTTCACACACCATCAGGCTTCCAAGCAGCTCTCAAGGAAACTCAGTTTTCACACTCTATGCTTAGTGCCCTTTGTATGGCTAGGACTGAAATGAACCTGGTAGAGCATCCCACACAAACGAATGCTCCACATGCGGGTTTCACATGCCACCAACTCCACATTCACAGGCAACTTCAGCGCCACAGCCGTTTTCAGATAGCCCTCAATGCAAAGGCTCTAGACGCAAATATTGGTGTGAGAGCTAATTCAATCAAGGAAACACTGCATGTTGGTGAAGGGCATATTGAAGAAGGATCAGCCGAGTGGTTCTTGTGGGAGAACAACTCCATTTGGCTCACTAACTTCACACACCATCAGGCTTCCAAGCAGCTCTCAAGGAAACTCAGTTTTCACACTCTATGCTTAGTGCCCTTTGAGTGCATTATCTAGGAATGAACCTGGTAGAGCATCCCACACAAACGAATGCTCCACATGCGGGTTTCACATGCCACCAACTCCACATTCACAGGCAACTTCAGCGCCACAGCCGTTTTCAGATAGCCCTCAATGCAAAGGCTCTAGACGCAAATATTGGTGTGAGAGCTAATTCAATCAAGGAAACACTGCATGTTGGTGAAGGGCATATTGAAGAAGGATCAGCCGAGTGGTTCTTGTGGGAGAACAACTCCATTTGGCTCACTAACTTCACACACCATCAGGCTTCCAAGCAGCTCTCAAGGAAACTCAGTTTTCACACTCTATGCTTAGTGCCCTTTGAGTGCATTATCTAGGAATGAACCTGGTAGAGCATCCCACACAAACGAATGCTCCACATGCGGGTTTCACATGCCACCAACTCCACATTCACAGGCAACTTCAGCGCCACAGCCGTTTTCAGATAGCCCTCAATGCAAAGGCTCTAGACGCAAATATTGGTGTGAGAGCTAATTCAATCAAGGAAACACTGCATGTTGGTGAAGGGCATATTGAAGAAGGATCAGCCGAGTGGTTCTTGTGGGAGAACAACTCTATTTGGCTCACTAACTTCACACACCATCAGGCTTCCAAGCAGCTCTCAAGGAAACTCAGTTTTCACACTCTATGCTTAGTGCCCTTTGAGTGCATTATCTAGGAATGAACCTGGTAGAGCATCCCACACAAACGAATGCTCCACATGCGGGTTTCACATGCCACCAACTCCACATTCACAGGCAACTTCAGCGCCACAGCCGTTTTCAGATAGCCCTCAATGCAAAGGCTCTAGACGCAAATATTGGTGTGAGAGCTAATTCAATCAAGGAAACACTGCATGTTGGTGAAGGGCATATTGAAGAAGGATCAGCCGAGTGGTTCTTGTGGGAGAACAACTCCATTTGGCTCACTAACTTCACACACCATCAGGCTTCCAAGCAGCTCTCAAGGAAACTCAGTTTTCACACTCTATGCTTAGTGCCCTTTGTATGGCTAGGACTGAAATGAACCTGGTAGAGCATCCCACACAAACGAATGCTCCACATGCGGGTTTCACATGCCACCAACTCCACATTCACAGGCAACTTCAGCGCCACAGCCGTTTTCAGATAGCCCTCAATGCAAAGGCTCTAGACGCAAATATTGGTGTGAGAGCTAATTCAATCAAGGAAACACTGCATGTTGGTGAAGGGCATATTGAAGAAGGATCAGCCGAGTGGTTCTTGTGGGAGAACAACTCCATTTGGCTCACTAACTTCACACACCATCAGGCTTCCAAGCAGCTCTCAAGGAAACTCAGTTTTCACACTCTATGCTTAGTGCCCTTTGAGTGCATTATCTAGGAATGAACCTGGTAGAGCATCCCACACAAACGAATGCTCCACATGCGGGTTTCACATGCCACCAACTCCACATTCACAGGCAACTTCAGCGCCACAGCCGTTTTCAGATAGCCCTCAATGCAAAGGCTCTAGACGCAAATATTGGTGTGAGAGCTAATTCAATCAAGGAAACACTGCATGTTGGTGAAGGGCATATTGAAGAAGGATCAGCCGAGTGGTTCTTGTGGAGAACAACTCTATTTGGCTCACTAACTTCACACACCATCAGGCTTCCAAGCAGCTCTCAAGGAAACTCAGTTTTCACACTCTATGCTTAGTGCCCTTTGAGTGCATTATCTAGGAATGAACCTGGTAGAGCATCCCACACAAACGAATGCTCCACATGCGGGTTTCACATGCCACCAACTCCACATTCACAGGCAACTTCAGCGCCACAGCCGTTTTCAGATAGCCCTCAATGCAAAGGCTCTAGACGCAAATATTGGTGTGAGAGCTAATTCAATCAAGGAAACACTGCATGTTGGTGAAGGGCATATTGAAGAAGGATCAGCCGAGTGGTTCTTGTGGGAGAACAACTCCATTTGGCTCACTAACTTCACACACCATCAGGCTTCCAAGCAGCTCTCAAGGAAACTCAGTTTTCACACTCTATGCTTAGTGCCCTTTGAGTGCATTATCTAGGAATGAACCTGGTAGAGCATCCCACACAAACGAATGCTCCACATGCGGGTTTCACATGCCACCAACTCCACATTCACAGGCAACTTCAGCGCCACAGCCGTTTTCAGATAGCCCTCAATGCAAAGGCTCTAGACGCAAATATTGGTGTGAGAGCTAATTCAATCAAGGAAACACTGCATGTTGGTGAAGGGCATATTGAAGAAGGATCAGCCGAGTGGTTCTTGTGGAGAACAACTCTATTTGGCTCACTAACTTCACACACCATCAGGCTTCCAAGCAGCTCTCAAGGAAACTCAGTTTTCACACTCTATGCTTAGTGCCCTTTGTATGGCTAGGACTGAAATGAACCTGGTAGAGCATCCCACACAAACGAATGCTCCACATGCGGGTTTCACATGCCACCAACTCCACATTCACAGGAAACTTCAGCGCCACAGCCGTTTTCAGATAGCCCTCAATGCAAAGGCTCTAGACGCAAATATTGGTGTGAGAGCTAATTCAATCAAGGAAACACTGCATGTTGGTGAAGGGCATATTGAAGAAGGATCAGCCGAGTGGTTCTTGTGGGAGAACAACTCCATTTGGCTCACTAACTTCACACACCATCAGGCTTCCAAGCAGCTCTCAAGGAAACTCAGTTTTCACACTCTATGCTTAGTGCCCTTTGTGTGCCTAGGACTGAAATGAAGCTTTGTCAGCATCCCACACAAACGAATGCTCCACATGCGTGTTTCACATGCCACCAACTCCACATTCTCAGGCAACTTCAGCGCCACAGCCGTTTTCAGATAGCCCTCAATGCAAAGGCTCTAGACGCAAATATTGGTGTGAGAGCTAATTCAATCAAGGAAACACTGCATGTTGGTGAAGGGCATATTGAAGAAGGATCAGCCGAGTGGTTCTTGTGGGAGAACAACTCCATTTGGCTCACTAACTTCACACACCATCAGGCTTCCAAGCAGCTCTCAAGGAAACTCAGTTTTCACACTCTATGCTTAGTGCCCTTTGTATGGCTAGGACTGAAATGAACCTGGTAGAGCATCCCACACAAACGAATGTTCCACATGCGGGTTTCACATGCCACCAACTCCACATTCACAGGCAACTTCAGCGCCACAGCCGTTTTCAGATAGCCCTCAATGCAAAGGCTCTAGACGCAAATATAGGTGTGAGAGCTAATTCAATCAAGGAAACACTGCATGTTGGTGAAGGGCATATTGAAGAAGGATCAGCCGAGTGGTTCTTGTGGGAGAACAACTCCATTTGGCTCACTAACTTCACACACCATCAGGCTTCCAAGCAGCTCTCAACGAAACTCAGTTTTCACACTCTATGCTTAGTGCCCTTTGAGTGCATTATCTAGGAATGAACCTGGTAGAGCATCCCACACAAACGAATGTTCCACATGCGGGTTTCACATGCCACCAACTCCACATTCACAGGCAACTTCAGCGCCACAGCCGTTTTCAGATAGCCCTCAATGCAAAGGCTCTAGACACAAATATTGGTGTGAGAGCTAATTCAATCAAGGAAACACTGCATGTTGGTGAAGGGCATATTAAAGAAGGATCAGCCGAGTGGTTCTTGTGGGAGAACAACTCCATTTGGCTCACTAACTTCACACACCATCAGGCTTCCAAGCAGCTCTCAACGAAGCTCAGTTTTCACACTCTATGCTTAGTGCCCTTTGAGTGCATTATCTAGGAATGAACCTGGTAGAGCATCCCACACAAACGAATGCTCCACATGCGGGTTTCACATGCCACCAACTCCACATTCACAGGCAACTTCAGCGCCACAGCCGTTTTCAGATAGCCCTCAATGCAAAGGCTCTAGACGCAAATATAGGTGTGAGAGCTAATTCAATCAAGGAAACACTGCATGTTGGTGAAGGGCATATTGAAGAAGGATCAGCCGAGTGGTTCTTGTGGGAGAACAACTCCATTTGGCTCACTAACTTCACACACCATCAGGCTTCCAAGCAGCTCTCAAGGAAACTCAGTTTTCACACTCTATGCTTAGTGCCCTTTGTATGACTAGGACTGAAATGAATCTGGTAGAGCATCCCACACAAACGAATGCTCCACATGCGGGTTTCACATGCCACCAACTCCACATTCACAGGCAACTTCAGCGCCACAGCCGTTTTCAGATAGCCCTCAATGCAAAGGCTCTAGACGCAAATATTGGTGTGAGAGCTAATTCAATCAAGGAAACACTGCATGTTGGTGAAGGGCATATTGAAGAAGGATCAGCCGAGTGGTTCTTGTGGGAGAACAACTCCATTTGGCTCACTAACTTCACACACCATCAGGCTTCCAAGCAGCTCTCAAGGAAACTCAGTTTTCACACTCTATGCTTAGTGCCCTTTGAGTGCATTATCTAGGAATGAACCTGGTAGAGCATCCCACACAAACGAATGCTCCACATGCGGGTTTCACATGCCACCAACTCCACATTCACAGGCAACTTCAGCGCCACAGCCGTTTTCAGATAGCCCTCAATGCAAAGGCTCTAGACGCAAATATTGGTGTGAGAGCTAATTCAATCAAGGAAACACTGCATGTTGGTGAAGGGCATATTGAAGAAGGATCAGCCGAGTGGTTCTTGTGGGAGAACAACTCCATTTGGCTCACTAACTTCACACACCATCAGGCTTCCAAGCAGCTCTCAAGGAAACTCAGTTTTCACACTCTATGCTTAGTGCCCTTTGAGTGCATTATCTAGGAATGAACCTGGTAGAGCATCCCACACAAACGAATGCTCCACATGCGGGTTTCACATGCCACCAACTCCACATTCACAGGCAACTTCAGCGCCACAGCCGTTTTCAGATAGCCCTCAATGCAAAGGCTCTAGACGCAAATATAGGTGTGAGAGCTAATTCAATCAAGGAAACACTGCATGTTGGTGAAGGGCATATTGAAGAAGGATCAGCCGAGTGGTTCTTGTGGGAGAACAACTCCATTTGGCTCACTAACTTCACACACCATCAGGCTTCCAAGCAGCTCTCAAGGAAACTCAGTTTTCACACTCTATGCTTAGTGCCCTTTGTATGGCTAGGACTGAAATGAACCTGGTAGAGCATCCCACACAAACGAATGCTCCACATGCGGGTTTCACATGCCACCAACTCCACATTCACAGGCAACTTCAGCGCCACAGCCGTTTTCAGATAGCCCTCAATGCAAAGGCTCTAGACGCAAATATTGGTGTGAGAGCTAATTCAATCAAGGAAACACTGCATGTTGGTGAAGGGCATATTGAAGAAGGATCAGCCGAGTGGTTCTTGTGGGAGAACAACTCCATTTGGCTCACTAACTTCACACACCATCAGGCTTCCAAGCAGCTCTCAAGGAAACTCAGTTTTCACACTCTATGCTTAGTGCCCTTTGTATGGCTAGGACTGAAATGAACCTGGTAGAGCATCCCACACAAACGAATGCTCCACATGCGGGTTTCACATGCCACCAACTCCACATTCACAGGCAACTTCAGCGCCACAGCCGTTTTCAGATAGCCCTCAATGCAAAGGCTCTAGACGCAAATATTGGTGTGAGAGCTAATTCAATCAAGGAAACACTGCATGTTGGTGAAGGGCATATTGAAGAAGGATCAGCCGAGTGGTTCTTGTGGGAGAACAACTCCATTTGGCTCACTAACTTCACACACCATCAGGCTTCCAAGCAGCTCTCAAGGAAACTCAGTTTTCACACTCTATGCTTAGTGCCCTTTGAGTGCATTATCTAGGAATGAACCTGGTAGAGCATCCCACACAAACGAATGCTCCACATGCGGGTTTCACATGCCACCAACTCCACATTCACAGGCAACTTCAGCGCCACAGCCGTTTTCAGATAGCCCTCAATGCAAAGGCTCTAGACGCAAATATTGGTGTGAGAGCTAATTCAATCAAGGAAACACTGCATGTTGGTGAAGGGCATATTGAAGAAGGATCAGCCGAGTGGTTCTTGTGGGAGAACAACTCCATTTGGCTCACTAACTTCACACACCATCAGGCTTCCAAGCAGCTCTCAAGGAAACTCAGTTTTCACACTCTATGCTTAGTGCCCTTTGAGTGCATTATCTAGGAATGAACCTGGTAGAGCATCCCACACAAACGAATGCTCCACATGCGGGTTTCACATGCCACCAACTCCACATTCACAGGCAACTTCAGCGCCACAGCCGTTTTCAGATAGCCCTCAATGCAAAGGCTCTAGACGCAAATATTGGTGTGAGAGCTAATTCAATCAAGGAAACACTGCATGTTGGTGAAGGGCATATTGAAGAAGGATCAGCCGAGTGGTTCTTGTGGGAGAACAACTCTATTTGGCTCACTAACTTCACACACCATCAGGCTTCCAAGCAGCTCTCAAGGAAACTCAGTTTTCACACTCTATGCTTAGTGCCCTTTGAGTGCATTATCTAGGAATGAACCTGGTAGAGCATCCCACACAAACGAATGCTCCACATGCGGGTTTCACATGCCACCAACTCCACATTCACAGGCAACTTCAGCGCCACAGCCGTTTTCAGATAGCCCTCAATGCAAAGGCTCTAGACGCAAATATTGGTGTGAGAGCTAATTCAATCAAGGAAACACTGCATGTTGGTGAAGGGCATATTGAAGAAGGATCAGCCGAGTGGTTCTTGTGGGAGAACAACTCCATTTGGCTCACTAACTTCACACACCATCAGGCTTCCAAGCAGCTCTCAAGGAAACTCAGTTTTCACACTCTATGCTTAGTGCCCTTTGTATGGCTAGGACTGAAATGAACCTGGTAGAGCATCCCACACAAACGAATGCTCCACATGCGGGTTTCACATGCCACCAACTCCACATTCACAGGCAACTTCAGCGCCACAGCCGTTTTCAGATAGCCCTCAATGCAAAGGCTCTAGACGCAAATATTGGTGTGAGAGCTAATTCAATCAAGGAAACACTGCATGTTGGTGAAGGGCATATTGAAGAAGGATCAGCCGAGTGGTTCTTGTGGGAGAACAACTCCATTTGGCCCACTAACTTCACACACCATCAGGCTTCCAAGCAGCTCTCAAGGAAACTCAGTTTTCACACTCTATGCTTAGTGCCCTTTGAGTGCATTATCTAGGAATGAACCTGGTAGAGCATCCCACACAAACGAATGCTCCACATGCGGGTTTCACATGCCACCAACTCCACATTCACAGGCAACTTCAGCGCCACAGCCGTTTTCAGATAGCCCTCGATGCAAAGGCTCTAGACGCAAATATTGGTGTGAGAGCTAATTCAATCAAGGAAACACTGCATGTTGGTGAAGGGCATATTGAAGAAGGATCAGCCGAGTGGTTCTTGTGGGAGAACAACTCCATTTGGCTCACTAACTTCACACACCATCAGGCTTCCAAGCAGCTCTCAAGGAAACTCAGTTTTCACACTCTATGTTTAGAGCCCTTTGAGTGCATTATCTAGGAATGAACCTGGTAGAGCATCCCACACAAACGAATGCTCCACATGCGGGTTTCACATGCCACCAACTCCACATTCACAGGCAACTTCAGCGCCACAGCCGTTTTCAGATAGCCCTCAATGCAAAGGCTCTAGACGCAAATATTGGTGTGAGAGCTAATTCAATCAAGGAAACACTGCATGTTGGTGAAGGGCATATTGAAGAAGGATCAGCCGAGTGGTTCTTGTGGGAGAACAACCCATTTGGCTCACTAACTTCACACACCATCAGGCTTCCAAGCAGCTCTCAAAGAAACTCAGTTTTCACACTCTATGCTTAGTGCCCTTTGAGTGCATTATCTAGGAATGAACCTGGTAGAGCATCCCACACAAACGAATGCTCCACATGCGGGTTTCACATGCCACCAACTCCACATTCACAGGCAACTTCAGCGCCACAGCCGTTTTCAGATAGCCCTCGATGCAAAGGCTCTAGACGCAAATATTGGTGTGAGAGCTAATTCAATCAAGGAAACACTGCATGTTGGTGAAGGGCATATTGAAGAAGGATCAGCCGAGTGGTTCTTGTGGGAGAACAACTCCATTTGGCTCACTAACTTCACACACCATCAGGCTTCAAGCAGCTCTCAAGGAAACTCAGTTTTCACACTCTATGCTTAGTGCCCTTAGTATGACTAGGACTGAAATGAAGCCTGGTAGAGCATCCCACACAAACGAATGCTCCACATGCGGGTTTCACATGCCACCAACTCCACATTCACAGGCAACTTCAGCGCCACAGCCGTTTTCAGATAGCCCTCGATGCAAAGGCTCTAGACGCAAATATTGGTGTGAGAGCTAATTCAATCAAGGAAACACTGCATGTTGGTGAAGGGCATATTGAAGAAGGATCAGCCGAGTGGTTCTTGTGGGAGAACAACTCCATTTGGCTCACTAACTTCACACACCATCAGGCTTCCAAGCAGCTCTCAAGGAAACTCAGTTTTCACACTCTATGCTTAGTGCCCTTTGAGTGCATTATCTAGGAATGAACCTGGTAGAGCATCCCACACAAACGAATGCTCCACATGCGGGTTTCACATGCCACCAACTCCACATTCACAGGCAACTTCAGCGCCACAGCCGTTTTCAGATAGCCCTCAATGCAAAGGCTCTAGACGCAAATATTGGTGTGAGAGCTAATTCAATCAAGGAAACACTGCATGTTGGTGAAGGGCATATTGAAGAAGGATCAGCCGAGTGGTTCTTGTGGGAGAACAACTCCATTTGGCTCACTAACTTCACACACCATCAGGCTTCCAAGCAGCTCTCAAGGAAACTCAGTTTTCACACTCTATGCTTAGTGCCCTTAGTATGACTAGGACTGAAATGAACCTGGTAGAGCATCCCACACAAACGAATGCTCCACATGCGGGTTTCACATGCCACCAACTCCACATTCACAGGCAACTTCAGCGCCACAGCCGTTTTCAGATAGCCCTCAATGCAAAGGCTCTAGACGCAAATATTGGTGTGAGAGCTAATTCAATCAAGGAAACACTGCATGTTGGTGAAGGGCATATTGAAGAAGGATCAGCCGAGTGGTTCTTGTGGGAGAACAACTCCATTTGGCTCACTAACTTCACACACCATCAGGCTTCCAAGCAGCTCTCAAGGAAACTCAGTTTTCACACTCTATGCTTAGTGCCTTAGTATGACTAGGACTGAAATGAACCTGTTAGAGCATCCCACACAAACGAATGCTCCACATGCGGGTTTCACATGCCACCAACTCCACATTCACAGGCAACTTCAGCGCCACAGCCGTTTTCAGATAGCCCTCAATGCAAAGGCTCTAGACGCAAATATTGGTGTGAGAGCTAATTCAATCAAGGAAACACTGCATGTTGGTGAAGGACATATTGAAGAAGGATCAGCCGAGTGGTTCTTGTGGGAGAACAACTCCATTTGGCTCACTAACTTCACACACCATCAGGCTTCCAAGCAGCTCTCAAGGAAACTCAGTTTTCACACTCTAAGCTTAGTGCCCTTTGAGTGCATTATCTAGGAATGAACCTGGTAGAGCATCCCACACAAACGAATGCTCCACATGCGGGTTTCACATGCCACCAACTCCACATTCACAGGCAACTTCAGCGCCACAGCCGTTTTCAGATAGCCCTCAATGCAAAGGCTCTAGACGCAAATATTGGTGTGAGAGCTAATTCAATCAAGGAAACACTGCATGTTGGTGAAGGGCATATTGAAGAAGGATCAGCCGAGTGGTTCTTGTGGGAGAACAACTCCATTTGGCTCACTAACTTCACACACCATCAGACTTCCAAGCAGCTCTCAAGGAAACTCAGTTTTCACACTCTATGCTTAGTGCCCTTTGAGTGCATTATCTAGGAATGAACCTGGTAGAGCATCCCACACAAACGAATGCTCCACATGCGGGTTTCACATGCCACCAACTCCACATTCACAGGCAACTTCAGCGCCACAGCCGTTTTCAGATAGCCCTCAATGCAAAGGCTCTAGACGCAAATATTGGTGTGAGAGCTAATTCAATCAAGGAAACACTGCATGTTGGTGAAGGGCATATTGAAGAAGGATCAGCCGAGTGGTTCTTGTGGGAGAACAACTCCATTTGGCTCACTAACTTCACACACCATCAGGCTTCCAAGCAGCTCTCAAGGAAACTCAGTTTTCACACTCTATGCTTAGTGCCCTTTGTATGGCTAGGACTGAAATGAACCTGGTAGAGCATCCCACACAAACGAATGCTCCACATGCGGGTTTCACATGCCACCAACTCCACATTCACAGGCAACTTCAGCGCCACAGCCGTTTTCAGATAGCCCTCAATGCAAAGCCTGTAGACGCAAATATTGGTGTGAGAGCTAATTCAATCAAGGAAACACTGCATGTTGGTGAAGGGCATATTGAAGAAGGATCAGCCGAGTGGTTCTTGTGGGAGAACAACTCCATTTGGCTCACTAACTTCACACACCATCAGGCTTCCAAGCAGCTCTCAAGGAAACTCAGTTTTCACACTCTATGCTTAGTGCCCTTTGTATGGCTAGGACTGAAATGAACCTGGTAGAGCATCCCACACAAACGAATGCTCCACATGCGGGTTTCACATGCCACCAACTCCACATTCACAGGCAACTTCAGCGCCACAGCCGTTTTCAGATAGCCCTCAATGCAAAGGCTCTAGACGCAAATATTGGTGTGAGAGCTAATTCAATCAAGGAAACACTGCATGTTGGTGAAGGGCATATTGAAGAAGAATTAGCCGAGTGGTTCTTGTGGGAGAACAACTCCATTTGGCTCACTAACTTCACACACCATCAGGCTTCCAAGCAGCTCTCAAGGAAACTCAGTTTTCACACTCTATGCTTAGTGCCCTTTGAGTGCATTATCTAGGAATGAACCTGGTAGAGCATCCCACACAAACGAATGCTCCACATGCGGGTTTCACATGCCACCAACTCCACATTCACAGGCAACTTCAGCGCCACAGCCGTTTTCAGATAGCCCTCAATGCAAAGGCTCTAGACGCAAATATTGGTGTGAGAGCTAATTCAATCAAGGAAACACTGCATGTTGGTGAAGGGCATATTGAAGAAGGATCAGCCGAGTGGTTCTTGTGGGAGAACAACTCCATTTGGCTCACTAACTTCACACACCATCAGGCTTCCAAGCAGCTCTCAAGGAAACTCAGTTTTCACACTCTATGCTTAGTGCCCTTTGAGTGCATTATCTAGGAATGAACCTGGTAGAGCATCCCACACAAACGAATGCTCCACATGCGGGTTTCACATGCCACCAACTCCACATTCACAGGCAACTTCAGCGCCACAGCTGTTTTCAGATAGCCCTCAATGCAAAGGCTCTAGACGCAAATATTGGTGTGAGAGCTAATTCAATCAAGGAAACACTGCATGTTGGTGAAGGGCATATTGAAGAAGGATCAGCCGAGTGGTTCTTGTGGGAGAACAACTCCATTTGGCTCACTAACTTCACACACCATCAGGCTTCCAAGCAGCTCTCAAGGAAACTCAGTTTTCACACTCTATGCTTAGTGCCCTTTGAGTGCATTATCTAGGAATGAACCTGGTAGAGCATCCCACACAAACGAATGCTCCACATGCGGGTTTCACATGCCACCAACTCCACATTCACAGGCAACTTCAGCGCCACAGCCGTTTTCAGATAGCCCTCAATGCAAAGGCTCTAGACGCAAATATTGGTGTGAGAGCTAATTCAATCAAGGAAACACTGCATGTTGGTGAAGGGCATATTGAAGAAGGATCAGCCGAGTGGTTCTTGTGGGAGAACAACCCATTTGGCTCACTAACTTCACACACCATCAGGCTTCCAAGCAGCTCTCAAGGAAACTCAGTTTTCACACTCTATGCTTAGTGCCCTTTGAGTGCATTATCTAGGAATGAACCTGGTAGAGCATCCCACACAAACGAATGCTCCACATGCGGGTTTCACATGCCACCAACTCCACATTCACAGGCAACTTCAGCGCCACAGCCGTTTTCAGATAGCCCTCGATGCAAACGCTCTAGACGCAAATATTGGTGTGAGAGCTAATTCAATCAAGGAAACACTGCATGTTGGTGAAGGGCATATTGAAGAAGGATCAGCCGAGTGGTTCTTGTGGGAGAACAACTCCATTTGGCTCACTAACTTCACACACCATCAGGCTTCCAAGCAGCTCTCAAGGAAACTCAGTTTTCACACTCTATGCTTAGTGCCCTTTGAGTGCATTATCTAGGAATGAACCTGGTAGAGCATCCCACACAAACGAATGCTCCACATGCGGGTTTCACATGCCACCAACTCCACATTCACAGGCAACTTCAGCGCCACAGCCGTTTTCAGATAGCCCTCAATGCAAAGGCTCTAGACGCAAATAATGGTGTGAGAGCTAATTCAATCAAGGAAACACTGCATGTTGGTGAAGGGCATATTGAAGAAGGATCAGCCAAGTGGTTCTTGTGGGAGAACAACTCCATTTGGCTCACTAAGTTCACACACCATCAGTCTTCCAAGCAGCTCTCAAGGAAACTCAGTTTTCACACTCTATGCTTAGTGCCCTTAGTATGACTAGGACTGAAATGAACCTGGTAGAGCAACCCACACAAACGAATGCTCCACATGCGGGTTTCACATGCCACCAACTCCACATTCACAGGCAACTTCAGCGCCACAGCCGTTTTCAGATAGCCCTCAATGCAAAGGCTCTAGACGCAAATATTGGTGTGAGAGCTAATTCAATCAAGGAAACACTGCATGTTGGTGAAGGACATATTGAAGAAGGATCAGCCGAGTGGTTCTTGTGGGAGAACAACTCCATTTGGCTCACTAACTTCACACACCATCAGGCTTCCAAGCAGCTCTCAAGGAAACTCAGTTTTCACACTCTAAGCTTAGTGCCCTTTGAGTGCATTATCTAGGAATGAACCTGGTAGAGCATCCCACACAAACGAATGCTCCACATGCGGGTTTCACATGCCACCAACTCCACATTCACAGGCAACTTCAGCGCCACAGCCGTTTTTAGATAGCCCTGAAAGCAAAGGCTCTAGACGCAAATATTGGTGTGAGAGCTAATTCAATCAAGGAAACACTGCATGTTGGTGAAGGGCATATTGAAGAAGGATCAGCCGAGTGGTTCTTGTGGGAGAACAACTCCATTTGGCTCACTAACTTCACACACCATCAGGCTTCCAAGCAGCTCTCAAGGAAACTCAGTTTTCACACTCTATGCTTAGTGCCCTTTGAGTGCATTATCTAGGAATGTACCTGGTAGAGCATTTCACACAAACGAATGCTCCACATGCGGGTTTCACATGCCACCAACTCCACATTCACAGGCAACTTCAGCGCCACAGCCGTTTTCAGATAGCCCTGAAAGCAAAGGCTCTAGACGCAAATATTGGTGTGAGAGCTAATTCAATCAAGGAAACACTGCATGTTGGTGAAGGGCATATTGAAGAAGGATCAGCCAAGTGGTTCTTGTGGGAGAACAACTCCATTTGGCTCACTAACTTCACACACCATCAGGCTTCCAAGCAGCTCTCAAGGAAACTCAGTTTTCACACTCTATGCTTAGTGCCCTTAGTATGACTAGGACTGAAATGAACCTGGTAGAGCATCCCACACAAACGAATGCTCCACATGCGGGTTTCACATGCCACCAACTCCACATTCACAGGCAACTTCAGCGCCACAGCCGTTTTCAGATAGCCCTCAATGCAAAGGCTCTAGACGCAAATATTGGTGTGAGAGCTAATTCAATCAAGGAAACACTGCATGTTGGTGAAGGGTATATTGAAGAAGGATCAGCCGAGTGGTTCTTGTGGGAGAACAACTCCATTTGGCTCACTAACTTCACACACCATCAGGCTTCCAAGCAGCTCTCAAGGAAACTCAGTTTTCACACTCTATGCTTAGTGCCCTTTGTATGGCTAGGACTGAAATGAACCTGGTAGAGCATCCCACACAAACGAATGCTCCACATGCGGGTTTCACATGCCACCAACTCCACATTCACAGGCAACTTCAGCGCCACAGCCGTTTTCAGATAGCCCTCAATGCAAAGGCTCTAGACGCAAATATTGGTGTGAGAGCTAATTCAATCAAGGAAACACTGCATGTTGGTGAAGGGCATATTGAAGAAGGATCAGCCGAGTGGTTCTTGTGGGAGAACAACTCCATTTGGCTCACTAACTTCACACACCATCAGGCTTCCAAGCAGCTCTCAAGGAAACTCAGTTTTCACACTCTATGCTTAGTGCCCTTTGAGTGCATTATCTAGGAATGAACCTGGTAGAGCATCCCACACAAACGAATGCTCCACATGCGGGTTTCACATGCCACCAACTCCACATTCACAGGCAACTTCAGCGCCACAGCCGTTTTCAGATAGCCCTCAATGCAAAGGCTCTAGACGCAAATATTGGTGTGAGAGCTAATTCAATCAAGGAAACACTGCATGTTGGTGAAGGGCATATTGAAGAAGGATCAGCCGAGTGGTTCTTGTGGGAGAACAACTCCATTTGGCTCACTAACTTCACACACCATCAGGCTTCCAAGCAGCTCTCAAGGAAACTCAGTTTTCACACTCTATGCTTAGTGCCCTTTGTATGGCTAGGACTGAAATGAACCTGGTAGAGCATCCCACACAAACGAATGCTCCACATGCGGGTTTCACATGCCACCAACTCCACATTCACAGGCAACTTCAGCGCCACAGCCGTTTTCAGATAGCCCTCAATGCAAAGGCTCTAGACGCAAATATTGGTGTGAGAGCTAATTCAATCAAGGAAACACTGCATGTTGGTGAAGGGCATATTGAAGAAGGATCAGCCGAGTGGTTCTTGTGGGAGAACAACTCCATTTGGCTCACTAACTTCACACACCATCAGGCTTCCAAGCAGCTCTCAAGGAAACTCAGTTTTCACACTCTATGCTTAGTGCCCTTTGAGTGCATTATCTAGGAATGAACCTGGTAGAGCATCCCACACAAACGAATGCTCCACATGCGGGTTTCACATGCCACCAACTCCACATTCACAGGCAACTTCAGCGCCACAGCCGTTTTCAGATAGCCCTCAATGCAAAGGCTCTAGACGCAAATATTGGTGTGAGAGCTAATTCAATCAAGGAAACACTGCATGTTGGTGAAGGGCATATTGAAGAAGGATCAGCCGAGTGGTTCTTGTGGGAGAACAACCCATTTGGCTCACTAACTTCACACACCATCAGGCTTCCAAGCAGCTCTCAAGGAAACTCAGTTTTCACACTCTATGCTTAGTGCCCTTTGAGTGCATTATCTAGGAATGAACCTGGTAGAGCATCCCACACAAACGAATGCTCCACATGCGGGTTTCACATGCCACCAACTCCACATTCACAGGCAACTTCAGCGCCACAGCCGTTTTCAGATAGCCCTCAATGCAAAGGCTCTAGACGCAAATATTGGTGTGAGAGCTAATTCAATCAAGGAAATACTGCATGTTCGTGAAGGGCATATTGAAGAAGGATCAGCCGAGTGATTCTTGTGGGAGAACAACTCCATTTGGCTCACTAACTTCACACACCATCAGGCTTCCAAGCAGCTCTCAAGGAAACTCAGTTTTCACACTCTATGCTTAGTGCCCTTTGAGTGCATTATCTAGGAATGAACCTGGTAGAGCATCCCACACAAACGAATGCTCCACATGCGGGTTTCACATGCCACCAACTCCACATTCACAGGCAACTTCAGCGCCACAGCCGTTTTCAGATAGCCCTCAATGCAAAGGCTCTAGACGCAAATAATGGTGTGAGAGCTAATTCAATCAAGGAAACACTGCATGTTGGTGTAGGGCATATTGAAGAAGGATCAGCCGAGTGGTTCTTGTGGGAGAACAACTCCATTTGGCTCACTAACTTCACACACCATCAGGCTTCCAAGCAGCTCTCAAGGAAACTCAGTTTTCACACTCTATGCTTAGTGCCCTTAGTATGACTAGGACTGAAATGAACCTGGTAGAGCAACCCACACAAACGAATGCTCCACATGCGGGTTTCACATGCCACCAACTCCACATTCACAGGCAACTTCAGCGCCACAGCCGTTTTCAGATAGCCCTCAATGCAAAGGCTCTAGACGCAAATATTGGTGTGAGAGCTAATTCAATCAAGGAAACACTGCATGTTGGTGAAGGACATATTGAAGAAGGATCAGCCGAGTGGTTCTTGTGGGAGAACAACTCCATTTGGCTCACTAACTTCACACACCATCAGGCTTCCAAGCAGCTCTCAAGGAAACTCAGTTTTCACACTCCTAGCTTAGTGATCTTTGAGTGCATTATCTAGGAATGAACCTGGTAGAGCATCCCACACAAACGAATGCTCCACATGCGGGTTTCACATGCCACCAACTCCACATTCACAGGCAACTTCAGCGCCACAGCCGTTTTCAGATAGCCCTCAATGCAAAGGCTCTAGACGCAAATATTGGTGTGAGAGCTAATTCAATCAAGGAAACACTGCATGTTGGTGAAGGGCATATTGAAGAAGGATCAGCCGAGTGGTTCTTGTGGGAGAACAACTCCATTTGGCTCACTAACTTCACACACCATCAGGCTTCCAAGCAGCTCTCAAGGAAACTCAGTTTTCACACTCTATGCTTAGTGCCCTTTGAGTGCATTATCTAGGAATGAACCTGGTAGAGCATCCCACACAAACGAATGCTCCACATGCGGGTTTCACATGCCACCAACTCCACATTCACAGGCAACTTCAGCGCCACAGCCGTTTTCAGATAGCCCTCAATGCAAAGGCTCTAGACGCAAATATTGGTGTGAGAGCTAATTCAATCAAGGAAACACTGCATGTTGGTGTAGGGCATATTGAAGAAGGATCAGCCGAGTGGTTCTTGTGGGAGAACAACTCCATTTGGCTCACTAACTTCACACACCATCAGGCTTCCAAGCAGCTCTCAAGGAAACTCAGTTTTCACACTCTATGCTTAGTGCCCTTAGTATGACTAGGACTGAAATGAACCTGGTAGAGCAACCCACACAAACGAATGCTCCACATGCGGGTTTCACATGCCACCAACTCCACATTCACAGGCAACTTCAGCGCCACAGCCGTTTTCAGATAGCCCTCAATGCAAAGGCTCTAGACGCAAATATTGGTGTGAGAGCTAATTCAATCAAGGAAACACTGCATGTTGGTGAAGGACATATTGAAGAAGGATCAGCCGAGTGGTTCTTGTGGGAGAACAACTCCATTTGGCTCACTAACTTCACACACCATCAGGCTTCCAAGCAGCTCTCAAGGAAACTCAGTTTTCACACTCTAAGCTTAGTGCCCTTTGAGTGCATTATCTAGGAATGAACCTGGTAGAGCATCCCACACAAACGAATGCTCCACATGCGGGTTTCACATGCCACCAACTCCACATTCACAGGCAACTTCAGCGCCACAGCCGTTTTTAGATAGCCCTGAAAGCAAAGGCTCTAGACGCAAATATTGGTGTGAGAGCTAATTCAATCAAGGAAACACTGCATGTTGGTGAAGGGCATATTGAAGAAGGATCAGCCGAGTGGTTCTTGTGGGAGAACAACTCCATTTGGCTCACTAACTTCACACACCATCAGGCTTCCAAGCAGCTCTCAAGGAAACTCAGTTTTCACACTCTATGCTTAGTGCCCTTTGAGTGCATTATCTAGGAATGTACCTGGTAGAGCATTTCACACAAACGAATGCTCCACATGCGGGTTTCACATGCCACCAACTCCACATTCACAGGCAACTTCAGCGCCACAGCCGTTTTCAGATAGCCCTGAAAGCAAAGGATCTAGACGCAAATATTGGTGTGAGAGCTAATTCAATCAAGGAAACACTGCATGTTGGTGAAGGACATATTGAAGAAGGATCAGCCAAGTGGTTCTTGTGGGAGAACAACTCCATTTGGCTCACTAACTTCACACACCATCAGGCTTCCAAGCAGCTCTCAAGGAAACTCAGTTTTCACACTCTATGCTTAGTGCCCTTAGTATGACTAGGACTGAAATGAACCTGGTAGAGCATCCCACACAAACGAATGCTCCACATGCGGGTTTCACATGCCACCAACTCCACATTCACAGGCAACTTCAGCGCCACAGCCGTTTTCAGATAGCCCTCAATGCAAAGGCTCTAGACGCAAATATTGGTGTGAGAGCTAATTCAATCAAGGAAACACTGCATGTTGGTGAAGGGTATATTGAAGAAGGATCAGCCAAGTGGTTCTTGTGGGAGAACAACTCCATTTGGCTCACTAACTTCACACACCATCAGGCTTCCAAGCAGCTCTCAAGGAAACTCAGTTTTCACACTCTATGCTTAGTGCCCTTTGAATGGCTAGGACTGAAATGAACCTGGTAGAGCATCCCACACAAACGAATGCTCCACATGCGGGTTTCACATGCCACCAACTCCACATTCACAGGCAACTTCAGCGCCACAGCCGTTTTCAGATAGCCCTCAATGCAAAGGCTCTAGACGCAAATATTGGTGTGAGAGCTAATTCAATCAAGGAAACACTGCATGTTGGTGAAGGGCATATTGAAGAAGGATCAGCCGAGTGGTTCTTGTGGGAGAACAACTCCATTTGGCTCACTAACTTCACACACCATCAGGCTTCCAAGCAGCTCTCAAGGAAACTCAGTTTTCACACTCTATGCTTAGTGCCCTTTGAGTGCATTATCTAGGAATGAACCTGGTAGAGCATCCCACACAAACGAATGCTCCACATGCGGGTTTCACATGCCACCAACTCCACATTCACAGGCAACTTCAGCGCCACAGCCGTTTTCAGATAGCCCTCAATGCAAAGGCTCTAGACGCAAATATTGGTGTGAGAGCTAATTCAATCAAGGAAACACTGCATGTTGGTGAAGGGCATATTAAAGAAGGATCAGCCGAGTGGTTCTTGTGGGAGAACAACTCCATTTGGCTCACTAACTTCACACACCATCAGGCTTCCAAGCAGCTCTCAAGGAAACTCAGTTTTCACACTCTATGCTTAGTGCCCTTTGTGTGCCTAGGACTGAAATGAAGCTTGGTCAGCATCCCACACAAACGAATGCTCCACATGCGGGTTTCACATGCCACCAAATCCACATTTACAGGCAACTTCAGCGCCACAGCCGTTTTCAGATAGCCCTCAATGCAAAGGCTCTAGACACAAATATTGGTGTGAGAGCTAATTCAATCAAGGAAACACTGCATGTTGGTGAAGGGCATATTGAAGAAGGATCAGCCGAGTGGTTCTTGTGGGAGAACAACTCCATTTGGCTCACTAACTTCACACACCATCAGGCTTCCAAGCAGCTCTCAAGGAAACTCAGTTTTCACACTCTATGCTTAGTGCCCTTTGTATGGCTAGGACTGAAATGAACCTGGTAGAGCATCCCACACAAACGAATGCTCCACATGCGGGTTTCACATGCCACCAACTCCACATTCACAGGCAACTTCAGCGCCACAGCCGTTTTCAGATAGCCCTCAATGCAAAGGCTCTAGACGCAAATATTGGTGTGAGAGCTAATTCAATCAAGGAAACACTGCATGTTGGTGAAGGGCATATTGAAGAAGGATCAGTCGAGTGGTTCTTGTGGGAGAACAACTCCATTTGGCTCACTAACTTCACACACCATCAGGCTTCCAAGCAGCTCTCAAGGAAACTCAGTTTTCACACTCTATGCTTAGTGCCCTTTGAGTGCATTATCTAGGAATGAACCTGGTAGAGCATCCCACACAAACGAATGCTCCACATGCGGGTTTCACATGCCACCAACTCCACATTCACAGGCAACTTCAGCGCCACAGCCGTTTTCAGATAGCCCTCAATGCAAAGGCTCTAGACGCAAATATTGGTGTGAGAGCTAATTCAATCAAGGAAACACTGCATGTTGGTGAAGGGCATATTGAAGAAGGATCAGCCGAGTGGTTCTTATGGGAGAACAACTCCATTTGGCTCACTAACTTCACACACCATCAGGCTTCCAAGCAGCTCTCAAGGAAACTCAGTTTTCACACTCTATGCTTAGTGCCCTTTGAGTGCATTATCTAGGAATGAACCTGGTAGAGCATCCCACACAAACGAATGCTCCACATGCGGGTTTCACATGCCACCAACTCCACATTCACAGGCAACTTCAGCGCCACAGCCGTTTTCAGATAGCCCTCAATGCAAAGGCTCTAGACGCAAATATTGGTGTGAGAGCTAATTCAATCAAGGAAACACTGCATGTTGGTGAAGGGCATATTGAAGAAGGATCAGCCGAGTGGTTCTTGTGGGAGAACAACTCCATTTGGCTCACTAACTTCACACACCATCAGGCTTCCAAGCAGCTCTCAAGGAAACTCAGTTTTCACACTCTATGCTTAGTGCCCTTTGAGTGCATTATCTAGGAATGAACCTGGTAGAGCATCCCACACAAACGAATGCTCCACATGCGGGTTTCACATGCCACCAACTCCACATTCACAGGCAACTTCAGCGCCACAGCCGTTTTCAGATAGCCCTCAATGCAAAGGCTCTAGACGCAAATATTGGTGTGAGAGCTAATTCAATCAAGGAAACACTGCATGTTGGTGAAGGGCATATTGAAGAAGGATCAGCCGAGTGGTTCCTGTGGGAGAACAACTCCATTTGGCTCACTAACTTCACACACCATCAGGCTTCCAAGCAGCTCTCAAGAAAACTCAGTTTTCACACTCTATGCTTAGTGCCCTTTGTGTGCCTAGGACTGAAATGAAGCTTGGTCAGCATCCCACACAAACAAATGCTCCACATGCGGGTTTCACATGCCACCAACTCCACATTCACAGGCAACTTCAGCGCCACAGCCGTTTTCAGATAGCCCTCAAAGCAAAGGCTCTAGACGCAAATATTGGTGTGAGAGCTAATTCAATCAAGGAAACACTGCATGTTGGTGAAGGGCATATTGAAGAAGGATCAGCCAAGTGGTTCTTGTGGGAGAACAACTCCATTTGGCTCACTAACTTCACACACCATCAGGCTTCCAAGCAGCTCTCAAGGAAACTCAGTTTTCACACTCTATGCTTAGTGCCCCTTTGAATGGCTAGGACTGAAATGAACCTGGTAGAGCATCCCACACAAACGAATGCTCCACATGCGGGTTTCACATGCCACCAACTCCACATTCACAGGCAACTTCAGCGCCACAGCCGTTTTCAGATAGCCCTCAATGCAAAGGCTCTAGACGCAAATATTGGTGTGAGAGCTAATTCAATCAAGGAAACACTGCATGTTGGTGAAGGGCATATTGAAGAAGGATCAGCCGAGTGGTTCTTGTGGGAGAACAACTCCATTTGGCTCACTAACTTCACACACCATCAGGCTTCCAAGCAGCTCTCAAGGAAACTCAGTTTTCACACTCTATGCTTAGTCCCTTTGAGTGCATTATCTAGGAATGAACCTGGTAGAGCATCCCACACAAACGAATGCTCCACATGCGGGTTTCACGCCACCAACTCCACATTCACAGGCAACTTCAGCGCCACAGCCGTTTTCAGATAGCCCTGAAAGCAAAGGCTCTAGACGCAAATATTGGTGTGAGAGCTAATTCAATCAAGGAAACGCTGCATGTTGGTGAAGGGCATATTGAAGAAGGATCAGCCGAGTGGTTCTTGTGGGAGAACAACTCCATTTGGCTCACTAACTTCACACACCATCAGGCTTCCAAGCAGCTCTCAAGGAAACTCAGTTTTCACACTCTATGCTTAGTGCCCTTTGAGTGCATTATCTAGGAATGAACCTGTTAGAGCATCCCACACAAACGAATGCTCCACATGCGGGTTTCACATGCCACCAACTCCACATTCACAGGCAACTTCAGCGCCACAGCCGTTTTCAGATAGCCCTCAATGCAAAGGCTCTAGACGCAAATATTGGTGTGAGAGCTAATTCAATCAAGGAAACACTGCATGTTGGTGAAGGGCATATTAAAGAAGGATCAGCCGAGTGGTTCTTGTGGGAGAACAACTCCATTTGGCTCACTAACTTCACACACCATCAGGCTTCCAAGCAGCTCTCAAGGAAACTCAGTTTTCACACTCTATGCTTAGTGCCCTTTGTGTGCCTAGGACTGAAATGAAGCTTGGTCAGCATCCCACACAAACGAATGCTCCACATGCGGGTTTCACATGCCACCAAATCCACATTTACAGGCAACTTCAGCGCCACAGCCGTTTTCAGATAGCCCTCAATGCAAAGGCTCTAGACACAAATATTGGTGTGAGAGCTAATTCAATCAAGGAAACACTGCATGTTGGTGAAGGGCATATTGAAGAAGGATCAGCCGAGTGGTTCTTGTGGGAGAACAACTCCATTTGGCTCACTAACTTCACACACCATCAGGCTTCCAAGCAGCTCTCAAGGAAACTCAGTTTTCACACTCTATGCTTAGTGCCCTTTGTATGGCTAGGACTGAAATGAACCTGGTAGAGCATCCCACACAAACGAATGCTCCACATGCGGGTTTCACATGCCACCAACTCCACATTCACAGGCAACTTCAGCGCCACAGCCGTTTTCAGATAGCCCTCAATGCAAAGGCTCTAGACGCAAATATTGGTGTGAGAGCTAATTCAATCAAGGAAACACTGCATGTTGGTGAAGGGCATATTGAAGAAGGATCAGTCGAGTGGTTCTTGTGGGAGAACAACTCCATTTGGCTCACTAACTTCACACACCATCAGGCTTCCAAGCAGCTCTCAAGGAAACTCAGTTTTCACACTCTATGCTTAGTGCCCTTTGAGTGCATTATCTAGGAATGAACCTGGTAGAGCATCCCACACAAACGAATGCTCCACATGCGGGTTTCACATGCCACCAACTCCACATTCACAGGCAACTTCAGCGCCACAGCCGTTTTCAGATAGCCCTCAATGCAAAGGCTCTAGACGCAAATATTGGTGTGAGAGCTAATTCAATCAAGGAAACACTGCATGTTGGTGAAGGGCATATTGAAGAAGGATCAGCCGAGTGGTTCTTATGGGAGAACAACTCCATTTGGCTCACTAACTTCACACACCATCAGGCTTCCAAGCAGCTCTCAAGGAAACTCAGTTTTCACACTCTATGCTTAGTGCCCTTTGAGTGCATTATCTAGGAATGAACCTGGTAGAGCATCCCACACAAACGAATGCTCCACATGCGGGTTTCACATGCCACCAACTCCACATTCACAGGCAACTTCAGCGCCACAGCCGTTTTCAGATAGCCCTCAATGCAAAGGCTCTAGACGCAAATATTGGTGTGAGAGCTAATTCAATCAAGGAAACACTGCATGTTGGTGAAGGGCATATTGAAGAAGGATCAGCCGAGTGGTTCTTGTGGGAGAACAACTCCATTTGGCTCACTAACTTCACACACCATCAGGCTTCCAAGCAGCTCTCAAGGAAACTCAGTTTTCACACTCTATGCTTAGTGCCCTTTGAGTGCATTATCTAGGAATGAACCTGGTAGAGCATCCCACACAAACGAATGCTCCACATGCGGGTTTCACATGCCACCAACTCCACATTCACAGGCAACTTCAGCGCCACAGCCGTTTTCAGATAGCCCTCAATGCAAAGGCTCTAGACGCAAATATTGGTGTGAGAGCTAATTCAATCAAGGAAACACTGCATGTTGGTGAAGGGCATATTGAAGAAGGATCAGCCGAGTGGTTCCTGTGGGAGAACAACTCCATTTGGCTCACTAACTTCACACACCATCAGGCTTCCAAGCAGCTCTCAAGAAAACTCAGTTTTCACACTCTATGCTTAGTGCCCTTTGTGTGCCTAGGACTGAAATGAAGCTTGGTCAGCATCCCACACAAACAAATGCTCCACATGCGGGTTTCACATGCCACCAACTCCACATTCACAGGCAACTTCAGCGCCACAGCCGTTTTCAGATAGCCCTCAAAGCAAAGGCTCTAGACGCAAATATTGGTGTGAGAGCTAATTCAATCAAGGAAACACTGCATGTTGGTGAAGGGCATATTGAAGAAGGATCAGCCAAGTGGTTCTTGTGGGAGAACAACTCCATTTGGCTCACTAACTTCACACACCATCAGGCTTCCAAGCAGCTCTCAAGGAAACTCAGTTTTCACACTCTATGCTTAGTGCCCTTAGTATGACTAGGACTGAAATGAACCTGGTAGAGCATCCCACACAAACGAATGCTCCACATGCGGGTTTCACATGCCACCAACTCCACATTCACAGGCAACTTCAGCGCCACAGCCGTTTTCAGATAGCCCTCAATGCAAAGGCTCTAGACGCAAATATTGGTGTGAGAGCTAATTCAATCAAGGAAACACTGCATGTTGGTGAAGGGTATATTGAAGAAGGATCAGCCGAGTGGTTCTTGTGGAGAACAACTCCATTTGGCTCACTAACTTCACACACCATCAGGCTTCCAAGCAGCTCTCAAGGAAACTCAGTTTTCACACTCTATGCTTAGTGCCCTTTGTATGGCTAGGACTGAGATGAACCTGGTAGAGCATCCCACACAAACGAATGCTCCACATGCGGGTTTCACATGCCACCAACTCCACATTCACAGGCAACTTCAGCGCCACAGCCGTTTTCAGATAGCCCTCAATGCAAAGGCTCTAGACGCAAATATTGGTGTGAGAGCTAATTCAATCAAGGAAACACTGCATGTTGGTGAAGGGCATATTGAAGAAGGATCAGCCGAGTGGTTCTTGTGGGAGAACAACTCCATTTGGCTCACTAACTTCACACACCATCAGGCTTCCAAGCAGCTCTCAAGGAAACTCAGTTTTCACACTCTATGCTTAGTGCCCTTTGAGTGCATTATCTAGGAATGAACCTGGTAGAGCATCCCACACAAACGAATGCTCCACATGCGGGTTTCACATGCCACCAACTCCACATTCACAGGCAACTTCAGCGCCACAGCCGTTTTCAGATAGCCCTCAATGCAAAGGCTCTAGACGCAAATATTGGTGTGAGAGCTAATTCAATCAAGGAAACACTGCATGTTGGTGAAGGGCATATTAAAGAAGGATCAGTCGAGTGGTTCTTGTGGGAGAACAACTCCATTTGGCTCACTAACTTCACACACCATCAGGCTTCCAAGCAGCTCTCAAGGAAACTCAGTTTTCACACTCTATGCTTAGTGCCCTTTGTGTGCCTAGGACTGAAATGAAGCTTGGTCAGCATCCCACACAAACGAATGCTCCACATACGGGTTTCACATGCCACCAACTCCACATTTACAGGCAACTTCAGCGCCACAGCCGTTTTCAGATAGCCCTCAATGCAAAAACTCTAGACGCAAATATTGGTGTGAGAGCTAATTCAATCAAGGAAACACTGCATGTTGGTGAAGGGCATATTGAAGAAGGATCAGCCAAGTGGTTCTTGTGGGAGAACAACTCCATTTGGCTCACTAACTTCACACACCATCAGGCTTCCAAGCAGCTCTCAAGGAAACTCAGTTTTCACACTCTATGCTTAGTGCCCTTTGTGTGCCTAGGACTGAAATGAAGCTTGGTCAGCATCCCACACAAACGAATGCTCCACATGCGGGTTTCACATGCCACCAACTCCACATTTACAGGCAACTTCAGCGCCACAGCCGTTTTCAGATAGCCCTCAATGCAAAGGCTCTAGACGCAAATATTGGTGTGAGAGCTAATTCAATCAAGGAAACACTGCATGTTGGTGAAGGGCATATTGAAGAAGGATCAGCCGAGTGGTTCTTGTGGGAGAACAACTCCATTTGGCTCACTAACTTCACACACCATCAGGCTTCCAAGCAGCTCTCAAGGAAACTCAGTTTTCACACTCTATGCTTAGTGCCCTTTGTATGGCTAGGACTGAAATGAACCTGGTAGAGCATCCCACACAAACGAATGCTCCACATGCGGGTTTCACATGCCACCAACTCCACATTCACAGGCAACTTCAGCGCCACAGCCGTTTTCAGATAGCCCTCAATGCAAAGGCTCTAGACGCAAATATTGGTGTGAGAGCTAATTCAATCAAGGAAACACTGCATGTTGGTGAAGGGCATATTGAAGAAGGATCAGTCGAGTGGTTCTTGTGGGAGAACAACTCCATTTGGCTCACTAACTTCACACACCATCAGGCTTCCAAGCAGCTCTCAAGGAAACTCAGTTTTCACACTCTATGCTTAGTGCCCTTTGAGTGCATTATCTAGGAATGAACCTGGTAGAGCATCCCACACAAACGAATGCTCCACATGCGGGTTTCACATGCCACCAACTCCACATTCACAGGCAACTTCAGCGCCACAGCCGTTTTCAGATAGCCCTCAATGCAAAGGCTCTAGACGCAAATATTGGTGTGAGAGCTAATTCAATCAAGGAAACACTGCATGTTGGTGAAGGGCATATTGAAGAAGGATCAGCCGAGTGGTTCTTGTGGGAGAACAACTCCATTTGGCTCACTAACTTCACACACCATCAGGCTTCCAAGCAGCTCTCAAGGAAACTCAGTTTTCACACTCTATGCTTAGTGCCCTTTGAGTGCATTATCTAGGAATGAACCTGGTAGAGCATCCCACACAAACGAATGCTCCACATGCGGGTTTCACATGCCACCAACTCCACATTCACAGGCAACTTCAGCGCCACAGCCGTTTTCAGATAGCCCTCAATGCAAAGGCTCTAGACGCAAATATTGGTGTGAGAGCTAATTCAATCAAGGAAACACTGCATGTTGGTGAAGGGCATATTGAAGAAGGATCAGCCGAGTGGTTCTTGTGGGAGAACAACTCCATTTGGCTCACTAACTTCACACACCATCAGGCTTCCAAGCAGCTCTCAAGGAAACTCAGTTTTCACACTCTATGCTTAGTGCCCTTTGAGTGCATTATCTAGGAATGAACCTGGTAGAGCATCCCACACAAACGAATGCTCCACATGCGGGTTTCACATGCCACCAACTCCACATTCACAGGCAACTTCAGCGCCACAGCCGTTTTCAGATAGCCCTCAATGCAAAGGCTCTAGACGCAAATATTGGTGTGAGAGCTAATTCAATCAAGGAAACACTGCATGTTGGTGAAGGGCATATTGAAGAAGGATCAGCCGAGTGGTTCCTGTGGGAGAACAACTCCATTTGGCTCACTAACTTCACACACCATCAGGCTTCCAAGCAGCTCTCAAGAAAACTCAGTTTTCACACTCTATGCTTAGTGCCCTTTGTGTGCCTAGGACTGAAATGAAGCTTGGTCAGCATCCCACACAAACACATGCTCCACATGCGGGTTTCACATGCCACCAACTCCACATTCACAGGCAACTTCAGCGCCACAGCCGTTTTCAGATAGCCCTCAAAGCAAAGGCTCTAGACGCAAATATTGGTGTGAGAGCTAATTCAATCAAGGAAACACTGCATGTTGGTGAAGGGCATATTGAAGAAGGATCAGCCAAGTGGTTCTTGTGGGAGAACAACTCCATTTGGCTCACTAACTTCACACACCATCAGGCTTCCAAGCAGCTCTCAAGGAAACTCAGTTTTCACACTCTATGCTTAGTGCCCTTAGTATGACTAGGACTGAAATGAACCTGGTAGAGCATCCCACACAAACGAATGCTCCACATGCGGGTTTCACATGCCACCAACTCCACATTCACAGGCAACTTCAGCGCCACAGCCGTTTTCAGATAGCCCTCAATGCAAAGGCTCTAGACGCAAATATTGGTGTGAGAGCTAATTCAATCAAGGAAACACTGCATGTTGGTGAAGGGTATATTGAAGAAGGATCAGCCGAGTGGTTCTTGTGGGAGAACAACTCCATTTGGCTCACTAACTTCACACACCATCAGGCTTCCAAGCAGCTCTCAAGGAAACTCAGTTTTCACACTCTATGCTTAGTGCCCTTTGTATGGCTAGGACTGAGATGAACCTGGTAGAGCATCCCACACAAACGAATGCTCCACATGCGGGTTTCACATGCCACCAACTCCACATTCACAGGCAACTTCAGCGCCACAGCCGTTTTCAGATAGCCCTCAATGCAAAGGCTCTAGACGCAAATATTGGTGTGAGAGCTAATTCAATCAAGGAAACACTGCATGTTGGTGAAGGGCATATTGAAGAAGGATCAGCCGAGTGGTTCTTGTGGGAGAACAACTCCATTTGGCTCACTAACTTCACACACCATCAGGCTTCCAAGCAGCTCTCAAGGAAACTCAGTTTTCACACTCTATGCTTAGTGCCCTTTGAGTGCATTATCTAGGAATGAACCTGGTAGAGCATCCCACACAAACGAATGCTCCACATGCGGGTTTCACATGCCACCAACTCCACATTCACAGGCAACTTCAGCGCCACAGCCGTTTTCAGATAGCCCTCAATGCAAAGGCTCTAGACGCAAATATTGGTGTGAGAGCTAATTCAATCAAGGAAACACTGCATGTTGGTGAAGGGCATATTAAAGAAGGATCAGTCGAGTGGTTCTTGTGGGAGAACAACTCCATTTGGCTCACTAACTTCACACACCATCAGGCTTCCAAGCAGCTCTCAAGGAAACTCAGTTTTCACACTCTATGCTTAGTGCCCTTTGTGTGCCTAGGACTGAAATGAAGCTTGGTCAGCATCCCACACAAACGAATGCTCCACATACGGGTTTCACATGCCACCAACTCCACATTTACAGGCAACTTCAGCGCCACAGCCGTTTTCAGATAGCCCTCAATGCAAAAACTCTAGACGCAAATATTGGTGTGAGAGCTAATTCAATCAAGGAAACACTGCATGTTGGTGAAGGGCATATTGAAGAAGGATCAGCCAAGTGGTTCTTGTGGGAGAACAACTCCATTTGGCTCACTAACTTCACACACCATCAGGCTTCCAAGCAGCTCTCAAGGAAACTCAGTTTTCACACTCTATGCTTAGTGCCCTTTGTATGGCTAGGACTGAAATGAACCTGGTAGAGCATCCCACACAAACGAATGCTCCACATGCGGGTTTCACATGCCACCAACTCCACATTCACAGGCAACTTCAGCGCCACAGCCGTTTTCA